>NW_026518766.1:0-14809 GCF_027409825.1 Scomber japonicus | reverse complement strand
GAAGGATGAAAAGGGGATAAGGGAGAACAGAAGGAAGGGAGGGAAGAGAGAGGAAGGAAAGAAAGGAAAGCAGGAAGGGAGGAAGGAAGGACAGAGGAAATAAGGAAGGTAGGAGGGAGGGAGGAAAGAAGGATGGAGGGACGGAGAAAGAGAGAAAGGAAAAGAAGAAGGAAGAGAGGAAGGTAGGAAGGAAGGAAAGAAGGAACAGTCAAAACAGATGGGGTCAATTTGACCCGGGAGGAGGACAGGAAGGTTAAAAAGGCTTCATCAGTAACAGGAAGTGGGACCAAAACACATAACCTACAGGTAAGACAAGACAAAGCTGCATTAAAATATTAAAGATGATCATATTGTCTATTGTTGGTTCAGAGTCTGGAAAACGGCCACCAGCTGTTGAACCACCTCAACGACAGATATTATCATCGTTTTTAATATTTCAGTACAGCTTTGTGTCATCGTAGCTGCAGGTTATGTGTTCTGGTCCGACCGTGACTTTCCCGCTAGCATCAGCTGACCTTTTTGTTTACTGCTGCTCAGTGAATGTTAGCATGTTAGCATGTTAGCATTAAAAAAGCAACACAGTGAACATAGCAAACATGATACCTGCTGCTAGCATCACAGTGAACATAGCAAACATGATACCTGCTGCTAGCATCACAAATCCTCTTCCTTCCTTCATTTCCTTCCTTTCTTCTTCCTTCCTTCCTTCCTCCCTCATTTCCTTCTTTCCTCTTCCCTTCTTTCATCCTCCCTTCCTACTTCCTTTCCTTCTTTCATCCTCCCTTCCTTCCTCCATCCCTCCTTCCTTGTTTCCTCCCTCCCTCCTACCTTCCTTCATTTCCATCCTTGCTTCTTTCCTTTCCTTCTTTTCCTCCTTCCTTTCTTCTTCCTTCCTCCCTCCTTTCCTTCCGTCTTCCTCCCTTCCTCCCTCATTTCCTTCCTTCTTCCTCCCTCCCTCCTTCCTTGTTTCCTCCCTCCCTCCTACCTTCCTTCATTTCCTTCCTTGCTTCTTTCCTTTCCTTCTTTTCCACCTCCCTTTCTTCTACCTTCCTCCCTCCTTTCCTTATATCTTCCTCCCTTCCTCCCTCATTTCCTTCCTTCTTCTTTTCATTCCTTCTTACTCTTTCCTCCCTCCTTTCCTTCTTTCCTCCGTCCTTCCTTCATTTCCTTCCTTGCTTCTTTCCTTCCCTTCTTTTCCTCCTTCCTTTCTTCTTCCTTTCCTTCTTTCCTCCTTTCCTTACTCCTTTCCTTCATTTCCTTCCTTGCTTCTTTCCTTTCCTTCTTTTCCACCTTCCTTTCTTCTTCCTTCCTTCCTCCCTCATTTCCTTCTTTCCTTCTTTCCTTCCTTCACCATCCCTTCCTTCCTCCTTTCCTTCCTTTCTTCCTCCCTCCTTTCCTTCCTTCTTCCTCCCTTCCTTGACTCGAGGACAACAGAAGGGTTAAACTTTTGTGCAGCTGAATGTCTTTTAATCAAACAGAAGGATTAATTAAACATTTATTAATGACTGATGGGGGAACTTATGAAGGTTTCTATTAACCTTTACATGCTGTTCAGGGTCAGATTTGACCCACTTTTTACATTTGAGAGCTTTAAAAACACCTTATACACATTTTTATTAGCCAGACTTTTCCTTATGTGAGCCGCAATATACAGAAATATGAATAAAATGCAGGTTTTAAGGGACTTTTTGTGCAGCTAATACACATTTTTTCTATATATAAATGCACAAAATTAAAACAAACACCATTAAAATGTTGTATTCTTCCTCCTGGACCATAATATAAAGATTGTAAATGAGTCTTTTTTTCCATAAATAAATAAAATACACATTTTCTTACAGCCTCATTAAGGATTAATAAAACATTTATATATTGACCGATGGGGAATTTATGGTGTAAAGACTAATTATGGGTCTGAATATGAACAGTATGTAAAAGGTTGATGTTTTATATGTTTTATATGTTTAATATGTTATTTCAGTGCTGACAATTAATTCAGTAAATATCATTATACTCTTATATTTACTGTTCTTCTCCTCTTCACCTTCCTCACTGTACCAGCAGCTGTACCTTCCTCATGTCTTTGCATCTCCCCCTCCTTTCCTCGACGCTCCTCCAAGGAAGCCCCTCCCCCTCAGCGTCCACCAGCCAATAAGCAGAGAGCAGGTTTCCATCTCCACAGAGACGGCACACGCCCACCCACGTGTACACACACACTCTCTCCCACACACACACACACACACACACACACACCCTCCCTGGCAGGCTTCCCCCATGTATGAACTGTAGCTACCCGTGAAAATGCAAAGACACAGCACACACGTGTTCAGCAGGGAACGCTACTACATATGTTCACACACACACACAATATACACACACACACACAATATATACACACACGCTGACACACATCAGAGGCGATCCTTTTGATTATGAGATAAGAATTCCTGCAGCTACCTGCCTCTAATGAAAGAAGAGATGGATGAAAAGATGGATGGGAGAGAAAAAGAACAAAGCTTGAGCCCGTAACAGTGGGAGAGAGAGAAATCTGTCTAGATCTGAAGCACACACACACACACACACACACACGCACACACACACACACACAATGCTTGTTAATGCAGCAGGATCGACCTGATGCCACCTGCAGTCAGTGACAGTCAGCATGTTAAAAAAAACCCCATCACAGCAAAGGAAGGAGCAGAGTGGAAGGTAAAAACTACTACTAAAAAAAAAAAAGGTGCATTTCACACAAATTACACAGAAAAAAAAACACCACATTTTCTCACTTATCTCTTATAGTATCCAAGCAAGCAGATATGTATTATACTATATATACTGTAGATCCAAATTTAAGATATCTACTATACCAGGGGTGTCAAACTCATTTTCATTCAAGGGCCACATACTTCCCAAATTAATCTCACATGGTGCCGGATCATTAAAAAGATGAAAGGAAGGAAGGAAGGAAGGATGGAAGGAAGGAAGGAAAGACGGAAGGAAGGAAGGAAGGAAGGAAGGAAGGAGGGAGGGAGGGAAGGAGGAAGGAAGGAAGGAAGGAAAGATGGAAGGAAGAAAGGAAGGAAAAGAAAGAGGAGAAGGGAGAGTAGACAGGAATGAAAGACGGAAGGAATAAAGGAAGGAAGGAAGGAAGGACAGATAGAAGGAAGAAAGGGAGGAAGGAAGGAAGGAAGGAAGGAAGGAAGGAAGAAAGGGAGGAAGGACAGATAGAAGGAAGAAAGGGAGGAAGGACAGATAGAAGGAAGAAAGGAAGGAAGGAAAGATGGAAGGAAGAAAGGAAGGAAAAGAAAGAGGAGAAGGGAGAGTAGACAGGAATGAAAGACGGAAGGAATAAAGGAAGGAAGGAAGGAAGGCAGGAAGGATGGATGGATGGAAGGAAGGAAAGATGGAAGGAAGGAAGGAAAATAAGACAGGAAGGAAGGAAGGAAGGAAGGTAAATAAGACAGGTAGGAAGGAAGGGAAGATGTAAGGAAGGGAGGAATAAGGAAATTGGGCCAGATCAGACCCCTCGGCGGGCCGGATCATTAAAAAGATGAAAGGAAGGAAGGAAGGAAGGAAGGCAGGAAGGAAGAAAGGGAGGAAGGACAGATAGAAGGAAGAAAGGGAGGAAGGACAGATAGAAGGAAGAAAGGAAAGAAAAGAAGGAGGAGAAGGAAGAGTAGACAGGAATGAAAGACGGAAGGAATAAAGGATGGAAGGAAGGAAGGAAGGAAGGAAGGAAGGAAGGAAAGGAAGATGGAAGGAAGAAAGGGAGGAAGGACAGATTGAAGGAAGAAAGGGAGGAAGGACAGATAGAAGGAAGAAAGTAAGGAAAAGAATTCTGGAGGAGAAGGAAGAGTAGACAGGAATGAAAGACGGAAGGAATAAAGGATGGAAGGAAGGAAGGAAGGAAGGAAGGAAGGAAGGAAAGGAAGATGGAAGGAAGAAAGGGAGGAAGGACAGATTGAAGGAAGAAAGGGAGGAAGGACAGATAGAAGGAAGAAAGTAAGGAAAAGAATTCTGGAGGAGAAGGAAGAGTAGACAGGAATGAAAGACGGAAGGAATAAAGGAAGGAAGGAAGGAAGGCAGGAAGGATGGGAAGATGTAAGGAAGGGAGGAATAAGGAAACACTTGGCTTGCAGCTGGTGCATCAATAAATTAAACTATTACATCTTTATTTCCTCTAAACGCTTCATTATCCCTTCCGGAGATGCCAAAGCTGGATCTACTGTTTTTTACTTTTTTATTTTTATGACACCATTAAAAACAAAAATACCCCCCCCCCCCCACCCCCAAAAAAAAGTGCCCGGCTTCTCTGACATTATGCGTCATTACCAAAACTGTGCTGTCTGCTGATCCACCGCCACATCAAGCCGAAGCATCGCCAGCAGAGATATTGGGATCAGAGGAGACCTGAGGGGGGTGTGGGTGGGGTGGGGTGGTGGTGGTGGTGGTGGGGGGGGGGGGGCGTCTTTCTAGGACAGCTGACGGCGAAGAGGGGAACAGAGACGGCATTCAGACACTGTTTGTTTTTTGTTACCATATGGTGAACGTCGAGGGTGGGAAGAAGAATCATTAGCTGCCATGTTTGCATCTGTTTTTACTTTTAGTCTTCTTCTTCGGGGGGGGTGGTGGGGGGTGGGGGGGGGTCAGAGGTCAAAGGTGCCACATCTGCCCGTGTTATGAGGCCGAACGAGCTCACTCAGGTGTCTGACATCATACCACCAGCGGCTTCAAGCGGTTACCAAGACAACACAGTCGCGCTCAGTAAACAGCAGGCATGCCGACGGGGAGTGGGGGGGTTGGGAGGGACGGAGGGAGGGGATGTTGGGGGGTGGGGGGGGGGGGCTACCTTGTGACCGAATGCTGACAGAGGAGAGCTTGTGATGCCGTCGTGGTTCGAGTCCCAGCAGGCAGGAAAATAAGAGCAGTAACGGCACAGCCCCGGAGCAAGGCAGCTAGTGAGCGTCTGCAGCTCCACAGCTCAGAGCGCTCCACATTCTTCTGCATGTTGTCACTGTTAACATGATTCTTAATGAGAAAGATACTTAAATTATATTTATTTACAGGTTTATTGATTAGTTGAAGATCAGCTGATCAGCCTTCTAGTCTTTTTCTTGTCTTTTATGTTGTGGCTGTGGTCATCAAAGACTTTCTGCCTTTTCATTTCTTCTTTTCTTTTTTTTTTTATTAGTGAAATTATAAGACATTGTGTTTGGATGGAAGACAGAGGTTAGTGTTAAAATTAGGGCTGTCAAACGATTAATTTTTTTAATTGCGATTAATCGCAGAATTTCCATAGTTAATCGCGATTAATGGCGTTTTGAATTGCATGTTTAAAATCCTGTTATTTTCCATTTGAAGGCAGTTTTAAGCCCATAATGTAAAGCATTTCTTACCAGAGTGTCTTAACTGGGAATCAATCACGGCTCTGCTGCGACTCCCACACTCCAAAATGGTCCTTTGGTGGAGCTGAGGCTGGCTTGGCTGCACCTGGGTGTTTAGCGTGGAGGTGCTAACTCAAACTCCACGTACTCCGGTGGTAGTTAAACTCCGTTTGACACAGGTTGCATTTTACTTTTGACTTGTCAACTGAAGCGTCTGGAAGTGTTTTAAAGTTAAACAAGCCGTTCAAAAGTCCAGTAGCTCTCTTACTTTCCATCAGCGCGGTAGGTTTACTGCAGGAGGCCACTTCAAAGCATAGCGCTACAGCTAGAGGAGCCGTCTACGGGGGAGTAGAAGGGACAAAAAGCTCCACAGCTCGGAGCGCTCCTATTGTAGGATTCCACATTCTTCTGCATGTTGTCACTGTTAAGATGATTTTTAATGAGAAAGATACTTTAATTATATTTATTGACAGATTTATTGATTAGTTGAAGATCAAGCTGATCTTTTTATTGTCTTTTATGTTGTAACTGTGGTCATCAAAGACTTTCTGCCTATTCATTTCTTCTTCTTTTCTTTTTTTTATTAGTTAAACTATAAGACATCAAACAAGGTGGTACGGGACAAGCAAAAGAAAAAGTGTGTGCATGCATGTCTGTGTGTACGTAGGGGTGTTCCTTCCTTCCTTCCTTCCTTCCGTCCTTCCTTCCTTCTTTCTTTCTCTCTTTCGTTTGTTCTTTCATTCCTTCCTCCCTCCATCCTCCCTTCCTTCCTCCCTTCTTTCCTTTCCTCCCTCCCTCCCTCCTTCTTTCCTTCCCTCCTCCCTCCCTCCCTCCTTCCTTCTGCTCTCCCTCCACTTTTCCTTTCTCCCTCCCTCCATCCTTCCTTCCTTCTTTCCTTTCCTCCCTTCCTTTCTCCCCCCTTTCCTTCCTTCCTTCTTTCCTTTCCTCCCTTCCTTTCTCCCCCCTTTCCTTCCTTCCCTCCTTCCTTCATTCTTCCCTTCCTCCCTCCTTTCCTTCCTTCCCTCCTTGCTTCTTTCTTCCCTTACTCCTTTCCTTCCTTCTTCTTCCCTTCCTCCCTTCCTTCCTCCCTCCTTTCCTTCCTTCCCTCCTTGCTTCTTTCTTCCTTCCTTCTTCCTTCCTTCCTTCCTTCTTCTTCCCTTCCTCCCTCCCTCCATCCTTCCTTCCTTCTTTCCTTTCTCCCTCCCTCCCTCCCTTCCTCAATACTCCTTTCCTTCCTCCCTTCCTTCCTTCTTTCCTTTCCTCCCTTCCTTCCTTCTTCTTACCTTCCTTCCTCTCTTCCTTCCTCCCTTCCTCTTCTTCCCTCCCTCCCTTCCTTCCTTGACTCGAGGACAACAGGAGGGTTAATAGTAGTGTAGCATGAACATAATAATAGATGCTCCAAATAAAGCTGTACTGAATCAACACGTATGCATCTCAGAGTTCACAACACGAAACTTTGAGACGTTCAACTTTAACACTCATTAACCAAAAAAAAAAAAAACATCTTTCAACAGTCACATTTTTCCTCTGAGGTCTAATATGTTTATCTGTGTTGGTATTCTTCCCTCCGAGTAATTCTGACGTCAGCACGACCAGTTCAATTAGCCTTAAGGAGGTTATGAAAGAGGCTGGAGACTGGACATACTGTACAAAGGCGACCTAATTTCTCGACGCTTGTGCAACTCAAGTGTAGAAGACAGAAAGGTCAAGCTGTCCGGAGTTAAATACGGCTGTGATGAGAAGAGATCCACAATCATAATCACAGTTATCATGCTACTCGGTAAACATGATTTAGAGAGAGGGAAGGCCATGAGCAGCTAATAATCTCAACCTTCTCTCTGTGTGAGTCCGACAAACAACACAAGACCTCCTTTTCTCTTTCGCTCCTTCCTTCCTTCCTCTCTCCCTCTTTTGTTCCTTCCTCCCTCCTTCCTTCCTTCCTCCCTCTCTCCTTCTTTCCTTCCCTCCTCCCTCCCTCCTTGATTCCTTCCTTCCTTCCTTCCTTCCTTCCTTCCTCCCTCCCTCCCTGATTCATTCCTTCCTTCCTTCCTTCCTTCCTTCCTCCCTCCCTCCTTCTTTCCTTCCCTCCTCCCTCCCTCCTTCCTTCTTTCCTTCCTCCCTCCCTCCCTCTCTCCTTCCTTCTTCTCTCCCTCCCTCCTTTCCTTCCCTCCTCCCTTCCTTCCTACCTCCTTCCTTCTTCCCTCCTTCCTTCATTCTTCCCTTCCTCCCTTCCTTCTTTCTCCCTTCCTTCTTTCCTTCCTTCTTCCTCCCTCCCTTCCTTCCTTCCTTATCCTTCCCTTCCTCCCTTCCTTCCTTGACTCGAGGACAACAGGAGGGTTAATAGTAATTAACAAATGCACAAAGTAGTGTAGATCAGATCTGACGTCCATCACTGTGAGGGGAACACTTGT
The DNA here is from genome assembly GCF_027409825.1 of Scomber japonicus. Lineage (NCBI taxonomy): Eukaryota > Metazoa > Chordata > Actinopteri > Scombriformes > Scombridae > Scomber > Scomber japonicus. Next base: position 7,011 of record NW_026518766.1, on the reverse strand, counting down.
GACGGTCATTTTACACTGTTTTCTGATATTTTTATAAACCTAACAGTCGAATCGAATTGATAAAATTATCGACTTATGACAGATAAATGAAGCGTCACATTGGTTCATGCACACGGAAGTCATACGCTCCCCGGCTGTAATCAGCTGACAGCACCCACTGATTGAATCAGCATTCCTGATCAGTCACACACCAATCACAGCAGTGCTCTCACAGGTCTGTTTAAATATGACTCCCTGATACTCTCACTGCTACTTCTACTTCTACTGCTGCTGCTGCTGCTGGTGAAGCTTTGCCTCCAGAGTCCTAACTCTCAACTCTCTCTGGCTCAAAGGTTAAACTAGAAGTCATTGTCTTACTTCGGGTCCATTGAGGTGGGAGTCACCAGAGGCTCCACGATACAATACGATATATGCAATTCATGACCTTTCACCTGCAAATTATGTCCCTCAAAAGAAAGAAAACCCTTCAAGTTTCATTTGCAATTTCTATAATAAAAAGGTTGATACTTGGCATCCATGTATTGATACAATACTGTCATGCAGAATACTGCGATACTACAGCTGGTAAAGCTTTGCCTCCAGAGTCCCAACTCTCAACTCTCTCTCTCTCTCAAAGGTTAAACTAGAATTAATTGTCTTACTTCGGATCCATTGAGGTGGAAGTCACCAGAGGCTTCACGATATGATACGATATATGCAATCCATTACCTTTCACCTGCAAATTATGTCCCTCAAAAGAAAGAAAACCCTTCAAGTTTCATTGTCTTACTTCGGGTCCATTGGGGTTTATGTTAGGGGTGGGAATCACCAGAGGCTCCACGATACGATACGATATATGCAATCCATTACCTTTCACCTGCAAATTATGCCCCCCAAAAGAAAGAAAACCTTAAAGTTTCATTTGCAATTTCTATAATAAAAGTTCGATACTTGGCGTCCGTGTATTGATACAATATTGTCATGCAAAATATTGCGATACTACAGCTGGTAAAGCTTTGCCTCCATCTCTTTCTGGTTCAGAGTCCCAACTCTCTCTGGCTCAAAGGTTAAACTAGAATTCATTGTCTTACTTCGGGTCCATTGAGGTTTCTGTTAGCGGTGGGAATCACCAGAGGCTCCACGATATGATATTATTCTGATTTTAAATATACTGCGATATGTTGCAAATCATTACCTCAAAACACTTAAATTTTCATTTGCAATTTCTATAATAAAAGATTGATACTTGGCGTCTGTGTATCGATACAATATTGTCATGCTAAAATATTGTGATGCTATGTAGTACTGATTTTTTTCCCCCACCCTTAGTTCCCGTATCATCCTCCTTGTTTTATGTCAGCATGCTTCTTAGTTGATCCAGAGAGCATTTTAGACTGAAGCCATCAACGTCAAGCAAAACTGTGTCTCTCCATATGTTATAAATAAAGGTTTTAAGCCTTTGTAGGTCACACCAAAAAAGGCTGCTATTTGAGGCCATGACAACATAAAACATGGATTTTGTTTTCTCATTGACCCTAAATGTGATGTTTAACACACCTCATTTGTTCTAAACTTTTATTTAGCAGTGATTAGTGTTATTCTTCCTTTATACACTAGCACAACCTGTATCCATAGCAACATAACACAATCTGTATCTATAGCAACCATAGAACAACCTGTATCTATAGCAACCATAGAACAACCTGTATCTATAGCAACCATAGAACAATCTGTATCTATAGCAACCCTAGAACAACCTGTATCTATAGCAACCATAGAACAACCTGTATCTATAGCAACCACCATAGAACCTGTATCTATAGCGACCATAACACAACCTGTATCTATAGCAACCGTAAAACAATCTGTATCTATAGCAACCATAGAACAACATGTATCTATAGCAACCATAACACAACCTGTATCTATAGCAACCATAATACAACCTGTATCTATAGCAACCAAAGAACGACCTGTATCTATAGAGACATAACACAATCTAATAGCAACCATAGAACAACCTGTATCTATAGCAACCATAACACAACCTTTATCCATAGCAACCATAACAGTATCTGATGGTCTGTCTACATTACATACCTCCTACAAGTGGTAAAGATTGAACTAAAGTGAAATGGGTTCAGCAGATTTAGTTTTAGACCAGATATCGTGACACAGAGTGACCTCGACCAAACTGAGCTGAGCAGACACACAAAGGGTTCTGTGTGGTTTGTTTCTATCGCTGCAATATTATCCTGATGGTTTATCTTTGAAAACAACCCACTCATCCTAATTTCTTGTTTTCTTTGTGCAATTGTGCAGCTCATATTTGTTATCTGTATCTCTTGTGAAATCTCTCTTTTAATAATCTTAGTTTTCTCTCTTTATTGCTTTGATTAATGTAACCCTTGACACCCTTGATTAATGTAACCCATCACATCTTACTGTATGTTGCCTGCATGTATATAATCATACGAGTAAACTAATACAAATCTAAAAGGTTTTAATCTATGATGAGAGAGTTGTAGTTGTACTATAAGAAGCATTAAATAAGTGTGCTGATGTGCGTTTACACCAAATACACGATTTAATCCAAGTTATGATGATTTACTCTGAAATTTGTAACGCTACTCTAATATTTAGTCAAGCTTCACTGGTATATACAGCATAATGTGGCCAAGACATTAGTAACACAGCGCCAGAAGCTACTCATAGAACAGTTTCAACACAAATGTTAAGAGTTGACAAACAAAAAACAACTAATGCGTGCAAGCAAAGAAAATAGTGTGTGATATTGTAATAAATCTAGGTGCAATGGGAGCTGCAGTGTGCACATAATATTCCAACAATATTCAAAAGAGCCAAAGATGCATCACTAAAGACCAGATGGGAACGTCCTCTACTCATCGGTAAAGGAATAATAAAAATATATAATTATAATAGACTATTTCTATAGCACCTTTCAAAACCGAAGTTACAAGGTGCTTCACACAAAGCAATATTAACCCTCCTGTTGTCCTCGAGTCAAGGAAGGAAGGAAGAAAGGGAGGGAGGAAGGAAGGGAGGGAGGGATGGAGGGAGGAAGGAAGAAAGAAAGGAGGAAGAAGAAAGGAAAGGAGGGAAAAAGAAGGGAGGAAAGGAAGGAAGGACAGAGGAAAGAAAGAAGGAAAGGAGGGAGGAAGGGAGGAAGGAAGAAGGAAAGGAGGAAGGAAGAAGGAAAGAAAGGAGGAAGGAAGAAAGGAAGAAAGGAAGGACAGAAAGAAGGAAGGAAGGAAAAGAAAGAAGGACAGAAGGAAGGAAGGAAGAAAGAAATGAAGGAAGGGAAGAAGGAAGGAAGCAAGGAAGGAAAAAAGAGAGGAAGGAATGAAGGAAGGGAAGAAGGAAGGAAGGAAGGAAGGAAGGAAGGGACAGTCAAAACAGACAGGGTCAATTTGACCCTTAAAAGGTTAAGGGAATAACACACACAAAAAAAACACATTCAAACAATAATCAAACATAAATAGATGAAACATTAAACAACAAAGTGTCTCATGTGATTGTAGGTTGATATATATTTGGGGGTTTTGGACTGTTGGTTGTACAAAAGAAGCAATTAGAAGAAATCATTATTTTCAGACATAATGATTAATTGATGAAAAATAAGACAACATTTAAAAAAGAGTGTGTGTGTGTGTGTGTGTGTGTGTGTGTGTGTGTGTGTGTGTGTGTGTGGTCTCTGGTTATCATTATCCAAATCAGAGACAAACATTTACATAACGTTTTAATGGTATCAGAAAATATGAAAAGTTGATTTGTTTAACGTTTGTATGAATGACCTCAGCTAAATGTGGCAGTGACAGCAGCACAGACGGAGCTTTCTTACATTTAGAAACACGGATTGCTCCTTTAAAAAATATAAAGATGTTGATTGTCTTAACAGTTCAGAGCTGAAAAGGCGTAACGTATTAAATCCTGGTTGACAACTGGCTCATATTTAATTCATACGCTCATATATCCTCCATCATAAATCCACTCTCTCTGCTATCTTTGTCATTTTCAACCAGCTCCTCTTTTTTTTTTTTTCTTGGAGAAACGCTGCGACCCGCAGGAGGTTCTGTCCAAATCGGATTAACCTCAGGCACATGGTTGATTAGGGGAAGGCCTGCCTGGTGCCACGGCCAATTAGATCTTACTGCGCAAGTCTGCACGGCCAACGCTGTGTCCTCGCTGCCAACAGACGCACAAACACGCCATTACAGGAGGATGCAGCCAATTAGTGTCAGGACACTGAGGAAAAACGTCACGTTGACTGATGACGCCGCAACCAAAAAAGGGGAGGGGGAGGGGGGTGGGGGGGTGAGTAAAGTCAACTCCGTCACCCCTGTCACAGTCATCTGTTTGCCAAACTGTAACTTTCTATTTCTACTGTAATCTTATGTATCTGTAATGTATGCAGAATGTTTCCTGCATGTCTACACAGTGTTATATTTTAACAGCTTAAAGTGTAAAGTAAGAATAAATATGTGTTCTGAGTTTGACATACCACAGAAAAGTGTGTTGTTAACCACCCTGCCAAATTTGAATGATTAAAAAAAAATCACCAAATATATGAAATTAGGCTTCAAAGTTGTGTAAAAATCAGCCTCTTTCTCTGCTCCCAAACGCTGAAGCCCCGCCCCCTACCAAGTGTCACCTGCCAATCAAAGTCACCACCTCTACCAGAAACATGGACACTACGTCTGAGAGCTTTCTGCTGCTAACTCAGCGGCTAGCTCGGCGGCTAACTCGACTGCTAGCTCAGCTGCTAGCTCGGCGGCTAACTCGGCTGCTAGCTCAGCGGCTAACTCAGCTAACTGGCTAACTGTAGACTGTAGTAGTAGTAGTGTGTGCTGAATGTATTTATACCTCTACAGCAGCAGGGGCGGGTTTATGCTAATCCCTTACCTCCCTCCCTTCCTTCCTTCCTTCCTTCCTTCCTCCCTCTTTTCTTTCCTCCCTTCCTTCCATCTGTACTTCCTCCATCCCTCCATCCCTCCGTTCCTTCCTTCTTCCTCCCTTCCTTCCTCCATCCCTCCTTTCCTTCCTTCTTCCTACCTCCCTTCCTTCCTCCATCCTTTCCTTCCTCCTTTCCTTCCTCTCTTTCCTTCCTCTCTTCCTTCCTTCTTTCCTCCCTTCCTCATTTCCTTCCTTGTTCCTTCCTCCATCCCTCCTTTCCTTCCTTCTTCCTACCTCCCTTCCTTCCTACCTCCCTTCCTACCTCCCTTCCTTCTTCATTTCCTCCCGTCCTCATTTCCTTCCTTCTTCCTCCCTCCCTTCCTCTCTTCCTTCCTTCCTTCCTCCCTTCCATTTGTAATTCCTCCACCCCTCCTTTCCTTCCTTCTTTCCATCCCTCCTTTCCTTCCCTTCCTTCCTTCCTTCCTCCCTTCCATTTGTAATTCCTCCACCCCTCCTTCCTTCCTTCTTCCATCCCTCCTTTCCTTCCCTTCCTTCTTCCTACCTCCCATCCTTCCTCCCTACTTTCATTTTCTCTTTCTTCCTTCCTTCTTTCCTTTCTTCCTTCCTCCCTTCCTTCATTCCTTCCTCCCTTCTTTAGCTAGAAATGTTTTTTCTTTGACTTCCAACTGCAGAAGTAAACAAAACGAAGCATATGAGCAGTTCTCATCTGTTTATTTTCTTCTTCTTCACACTTGTTTTCGTCAGTCCTCCTGTTTTTCTTGTTTTTTGGTCGGTGTGCTTTGAAGAGTCCGAGCGGCGTTAAGAAGTGTCTGACTGTCGTTGTTTTGTTTTACGACCACTTTACTTTGTGATTCAATATTACAAATTAGAGCAAAGCACACAGGTGTCCACAAGTGCATCTACACATACAAGATTATATTTAATACAGCAGATGTTTTCTTTGAATGAAGCCTTATGGGTGACACCAGATGACACCAGATGACACCAGATGACATCAGAGGAATAACCGACTAATGTACTACTTGTGCTTTGTTTTTAAAGTGAAGAGTGAAAAACATGCTGCAACACTGGAAATCGAAGAAAGATAGTAGGAAAGGAAGAGAGGAAGGAAGATGGACAGACGGACGGAAGGAAGGAAGGAAGGAAGGGAGGACAGAAGGAAGAAAAGGGAGGAAGGACAGATGGAAGGGAGGAAGGACCGTTGACCAATGATGAAGATACAATACTCTACATCACTGTCACTATGGTTACCGTTATAGATGCTGATTTCAGTTTAACCCAGTAGTAGAAGATAAGAGCCATCATGAAGGCAACTCAAACACTTTCCTTCTAGTGTTCTTCTCCTTCCTTCCTTCTGTCCTTCGTCCCTTCCTTCCTTCTGTCCTTCGTGCCTTCCTTCCTTCTGTCCTTCATCCCTTCCTTCCTTCCTTCCTTCCTTCTGTCCTTCCTTCCTTCTGTCCTTCCTTCCTTCTGTCCATCTTTTTAATGATCCAGCCCACATCAGATCAAATATGTCTGCATGTGGCCCTTGAACTAAAATGAGCCTTTTTGTCCCTTCTACTCCCCCGTAGACGGCTCCTCTAGCTGTAGCGCTATGCTTTGAAGTGGCCTCCTGCAGTAAACCTACCGCGCTGATGGAAAGTAAGAGAGCTACTGGACTTTTGAACGGCTTGTTTAACTTTAAAACACTTCCAGACGCTTCAGTTGACAAGTCAAAAGTAAAATGCAACCTGTGTCAAACGGAGTTTAACTACCACCGGAGTACGTGGAGTTTGAGTTAGCACCTCCACGCTAAACACCCAGGTGCAGCCAAGCCAGCCTCAGCTCCACCAAAGGACCATTTTGGAGTGTGGGAGTCGCAGCAGAGCCGTGATTGATTCCCAGTTAAGACACTCTGGTAAGAAATGCTTTACATTATGGGCTTAAAACTGCCTTAAAATGTAAAATAACAGGATTTTAAACATGCAATTCAAAACGCCATTAATCGTGATTAACTATGGAAATTCTGCGATTAATCTCGATTAAAAAAAATAATCGTTTGACAGCCCTAGTTCAAACCTACTCGATGTTATCTGAGGCACAGAATCATGTGTGGAT
>NW_026518765.1:0-14868 GCF_027409825.1 Scomber japonicus | reverse complement strand
AGAGAGAGAGAGAGAGAGAGAGAGAGAGAGAGAAAATCATCAGTAAAAAATGCAGAGATTTTAGAGAAAGCTAAAGGGAGCGTAGCCACAGCACGCAACATTACTATCTAGTTTTATGAGCCACTGTCAAAACACTTGACAACATTACACGCATGAGCATGTGTTACCTCGGGAGCTAAATCAGAAAAGTATTTACTTCCTCATTTTCCAAATCATTTGAAGCTTTATGGGATCGCTTCAGAGGTGTAAACACAACTCCCCGCGGCGCAGAGACGGCAAGTGTCCTCCTACTGTGGAGCAGAAAATGTTTCCTGCTCAATTTCATGTTTCTCCGCAGGCAATAAATGGCATATCTGAAACTGAGGCATAATGTAGCAGTGTTGGTTGGAAGGAGAGAAAAAAACTAAACAATAAAAGTAGCATAAAACTTTTTTCTCTTTGATCCTTTTCTTGGAATAAGAAGTAAAGCAGTCTGGGATGTGATGCTCCAGCACCTACACAGGTATTTAAAGTGTGAATCAGCATCATGTTGTGTTTCTCAGGGTGTTACGAGAGCTGAGGAGCTGAGGAGCTGAGGAGCTGAGGGGCTGAGGTGAACACCGGGGGCTTCGTCGCAGAAGGTCTGGAAGTATCGGTGCTGCAGCACAGTGTGTGTGGGATGCTCTTATACAGCACAGTACTAACTATGAGGGAAAGAAATGATGAGATGCTGTCTGGGATCGTCAGGGATGGAAGGAACTACTTTTTATGAGAATCTCTTTTTTGGGGACCCTCCCAAACCAACCCCTGCCAGTCTTCATCCTCCCCATCCCTCCCAAACTAATCTATCACTTCTCCCACAAAAAGCAAACAAATTAAAAAACAAAATAAGTAAAAAAAATAAAAAAAAATAAATGAATAAATAAAAATAAAAAAATAAAATAAAATAAAATGATAAAATAAAATAAAATAAAAAATAATGATAAACAAATGAGTGAAATAAAATTAAAATAAATAAATAAATAAATAAAATAAAAAAACAGAAACCCACTCTTATGATTATAATTGCAAATACTGGCTTGAAAGGAAAACACACTGTAACATAGCTCATCATGCCCTTTACAAGACATTATCATACTTTAAAAAAAAAAAAAATTCTAGCTTTTTTTTTCTCACGTGCAAATCTAAATGAATCACCACACACTGAACTGCCTCCACTGTGGCTTTATTAGGAGTGAACAACGTGTGTCGCCTGCAGCTTCTTCACTTTTTTATCTGTGATATGTAAATATTAACTTATAATTCTCTCCACAGGTAATCCGGACCCTTAGGGAGAGATGAAACACTAAGTACTCTGGCACTCATTTAGTAGTGTTGAGGTACAGCTGTAGAACATATAGTTTTATTCTTAGGAAATGGAGCTTTTCCTATTCAGTTATAGTTTATATTACGTAAAATGATGTAATTCTTGCACCTGTGTAAAGCTTTGGAGGGAGATACTGTCTCATCCTACAGTAATGCAGTGAGCTAAATGTCAAATTAAGATTGAAGGCAGTTGACCTTTCAGGCTTTTACTGATAACTGTGAAACCATGAAAATGATATTGGTACAAAACACAACAAATTGATATGATTTTGACTGCAAATAAAAGAAATAGAAGTGGATACTATAAACAAGAGCAGAGGTAGTGAGTGAAATAATAACACAATAAAAATATATTGTAGTCAAAGTATTTATGGCGGGCATATTTAATGCGTCCAATACAAAATGTGGGTTGTGAAGATGAACAGTCCTTAAACATAAAAAACACAAACACTCCTTATAACACCGAACAAACCAATACAAACACATGTGGCTCATAAATTGTACGTCTATTCTGGTTTGGAGGTAAAAAATGTAATAGTCATAAACTTGAATAAAATAACTTCTTAAAAGCATGAATTCATTGTTATATCATTCCTCTACAACATTAACATCCCTATTATAAGGTGCAGGGCCAGTGTGGATGTCTCTATGAGCACATATTGCCCTGGAAGCAATGAAGAGCCACAAAGGGTGAGTGGAGAAGGCGGACCCAAAAGCAGGACTGATGAAATAAGGTTTTTATTGAAAGACGGGGACTATGCAGAACTATGCAGGTGGAACAGAGCAGACCGGATAAGACAAGACGACTCAACAAGTGAGAATGAGACACAGGTGAAACTCATGGAGTAATCACCACCAAAGAAAATATTTCAAAATAAAACAGGAACCAAAACAAAGAGATAGTATGGGTAGGTCAGAAAGTAGTAATAGTAATAGTCCAACAAGGCGATGGACTAAAGATATTAATATAAAGTACATTTATTATCAATATCCTGTAAACTGCAACCGCTACAGAACTTCATCAGTGGTTGCTACTAGCAACAGAATGTCGGTAACAGCGTTGCTAAGAGCCAATAAAAACACACATTTGTGCTAATTAGCAAACTAAATGTAATGAACACTGTGGTTTCACATAATCAGACGGTCAACAAAGAAGCTGAATGTCTTACTAATGTAACATAATTACCATGGTTACCTAAGTAGTCTCAATGATGGCTAAATTGAGTCTTCTCCTTTAAAAAAACTTTCTCTTACATATTGCCCTTTTCACTTTTGTTGTGTGTCAAATCTCGTACTTCTGTACACTTAATATTTTGAGAACATAAGTGCGTTCACACTGAGAAGTATGGGAAAATGCAGCACAATAAGTACCAGGATGATGCACCTTAAAAGAATCAAAAAGTTGAGTGTGGAGCTACCATAGACTGTATAAAAGAAATGGGCGTAACATCCGTGACGTCACCCATTGGACTGCTGCTCGGAAGCCAATAGTTTCGAATCTGGGCAGCGCCATCTTGAAAATTTCAGGTGCATGCTGGGAAAAATAAAAACACGGATTCTACTTATATGGGCATGAGGCGGAGCCATGGGCGGAGCGGGGAGGTTGCTATGGTTGCAAGGGCTGGATCTCAAGGACATTGGTCAATCAACCTGTCAATCAGGACGTAGCCACGCATACCATGCTTTATCGTCAAATATAAAATCAGGGAGGCCAAAATTTCACAAATGAACATCATACTGCATTGAAGAAGGCTTTAAACTAGCGATTGAGACCATAAACACATTTTGAAAACGTTTACTGAGGTTAGAAATCAAGTGAGAAGTTGGTGAATTCTCCATTGACTTGTATAGAGACGGTCGCCCCCTGGTGGCCTTTTGAACTGGTGATGTTAGCCGAGGACTTAAGTATGGTGAACCTCTCCACATTATACACATACATCATATATGTGTTTTTTTGCACTGGGCAAAATATACTGTTGTCAGATATAAGCCATCAGTAGGTCTATTGTGTTCATTTAGCCGTCTGTGATGATTTGGTAATGCAAATTTCCGGTTATTGCACAACAGCCGTGTTTGATTTGAGACGACACTATCCTGTTGAAATTTGTGCACTATGCTACACAGAAGATTGGAGACACAGTGTTTAGCTCAGTCTAACATTATTTAGCCTCCAAAACTGTACTTCTGCTTTAGTACTCACTGATGAACGATAGAAACAACAGTTAAATGTACTATGACCTCATTTCCTCAGCTGACAATGAAAAAACATGTTGTTCATCAAGGATCTGTTTAAAAAGTTCAATTTAGTTTCACAGTTACTCAGGTCTTTAGTTTTGACTTAAATACCTTATAAAAGTTACAGCCTATTTTTAATGATCAAGCTCTTGAACAGTGTGTGTGTGTGTGTGTGTGTGTGTGTCTGTGTCTGTGTGTCTGTGTGTGTGTGTGTGAATTAACTGCTTTAAACGTATATGGGCCAAACACATTCAGAGCTGAGCCATATTGTCACCAGTATAAACACCATTGCACAGCCTGAGCACCCTAGATATTGCTTTCTGTCACGCCAATAACATCTTAAGCACACGACTCTGAAGACAAAGCAGAGAGCTGAGCTAATCCAATTTGCAGAAGAGAACAACTCTGTCGAAAAGGGCCCATAAACTGTAATTCAGATGTAATCCAATCTAACAGATTACAGATTCTCCCTTTTATATCAAAGACATTGTGTGTGTGTGTGTGTGTAGGGGTGTGTAGGTGTGTGTGTGTAGCAGTGGAAAAAAGGCTCATATAAGAAAATCAGATGCAGAAAGAAATCAATGAGAGTTGCATCTTAATTCACAGTATGGCAGAGAGGTGAGCGTGATCACCCTGTTACCATGCTTTCACAGTGTAAACAAGACTAAATCAGTTTGCAGCAACACAAACAAGCCTCCAGCTACTTCTACAAACATGTCACGTTGAGTTCAATATTATCCAGCTGCAAATATTTGAAGGTGCAACATCAAATATTTAGCATCAATAAATCATAATCACAGTAGATGTCTTAGTATAATGACCTACCGTACTTTACTTCTGCATTTCAGAGAGTTTATTTATGGAAGTGGCAGATGGTCAAAAGTGTGATTGGCACACTTCCCAAATGAGAAAACCAAACATATTTGAAGTGGCAACATTTCAATTAAATCTTTTTTTTTTGTGCCAGGATATAAAATGTGATTTTAATTATTTTGAGGCTAATTAGCATTAACATGATACTAATGGTATCAAGGTAGAGGCCATCAGCTCCACCTGTTCCCAGTGATCATGTCAAACTGACTCCAGGAAGTTGACAGATACATAATTGGCCTTGTAGCACCAGAATAGATTCATTACATTTAGCAAAAACAAAAAAATAATATCTGACTATTTACAACTACGTATCTTGAGCTTACTGTCCTCACGATTCGATTTTTAAATGTTAACTCCCTTTCTTTATTTAGAAAGTGCTTTTTAAAATCAGAATGTCAATATTGAACATACATGTTAAACATAAATGCAGGGTTGGGAAGTTTACTTTGGAAATCCAATAGGTTACAGATTACTACTTACCCTACTTAGAATGTGATAAGACATGTTACTATCTTAATGACTTAATCAAAGTAATGTAACTTATCACATTTGATTACTTTTCTAATTTTTTAACAGATGTGTTCAGCTGTTAGGGTAAATGTCCTTCCTTCCTTCATTAATTCATTCCTTCCTTCTGTCCTTCCTTCCTTCCTTCCTTCCTAAGATCTAAGTTCAGCTGTTAGCGTAAGTGTTCCTTCCTTCCTTCGTTCCTTCCTTTCTTCCTTCCTTCCTTCCTAAGATCTAAGTTCAGCTGTTAAAGTAAGTGTTCCTTCCTTCCTTCGTTCCTTCGTTCCTTCCTTTCTTCCTTCCTTCCTTCCTTCCTAAGATCTAAGTTCAGCTGTTAGGGTAAATGTTCCCATTAAGCACCAAAATCTAAGTCCAGCTGTGTTGTCATGGATACTGATATGATTTATAAGGGAGACAATTTCTTATAAAGCAACATTTATTTCAATTTAAAATGTATTCATTAGTTCATGTAGATTTTAAAAATATGGAAAATAAAGATATTCTATGAAATATTATATATTTATTATATTTGATGAAAAAAGTAAAAAGTCTGGCATGAAGCTTAATTGGTACTGTGACTCCATTTAAGCCCATGTGTGCTCCAAATAAGCCCACATCATGATTTATTTCTAAAATAATATATATTTTAAATTGTTTTCAAATAATTAAAAATGTATGTATATGTATTCAGTAACATATTAAATATTAAAAAAAGAGGAAAAAACCCTCCTGAGCAAAATCTTACAGCTGTGACTTCAGATGTAACCTCCTTTATAATTAAATGACATGTAACTAGTTATTCCTCAACACTGCATGAATGTCTTCACTTTAGAATAAGTTGTAAACCAAAATAAAAGCATAGTATAGACCTAGTAGGGGTGGAAATCTCACCTGCTGTGCACCGCCATGTTGGATATTAACGTCATGTCTTTTTGTAAATGGATGCAGAATCATCCACATCTCAATACCTCTCGAAGATATCACAATGATCTGTTTCTTTTCTTAAGCAAGAAAAAGTAAATACAATATTTAACAGCATGTCAGAACTATAACCTTTATATTCTAGTTGTGCTTCAGTCTTCAGTGAAGCATACACATTATTGCACCGTATCCAAACCAAGCTCTTAAAAATTATAGATTTTATTACAAACGCCTTGATGGTAACGCCTGTTTTAACCCTCCTGTTGTCCTCAGGTCAAGGAAGGAGAGAAGGAAGGGATGAAGGAAAGGAGGAGGTGAGGAAGGAAGGGAGGAAAGAAGGAAAGGAATGAGGAAGGAAGGATGGACGGAAGGAAGGAAGGAGGGAAGGAGGGAAGGAGGAAAGGAAGGAAGGAAAGAAAGGAAGGAAGGAATGAGGAAGGAAGGACGAAGGAGGGAAGGAAGGAAGGGAGGAAGGAGGGAGGGATGGAGGAAAAGAGGAAGGAAGGAAGGAGAGAAGGAAGGGATGAAGGAAAGGAGGAGGTGAGGAAGGAAGGAAGGAAGGAAGGAAGGATGAAGGAAGGAAGGGAGTAAGGAGGGAGGGAGGGATGGAGGAAAAGAGGAAGGAAGGAAGGAGAGAAGGAAGGGATGAAGGAAAGGAGGAGGTGAGGAAGGAAGGAAGGAAGGAAGGAAGGAAGGAAGGAAGGAAGGAAGGAAGGAAGGAAAGAAGGAAGTAGGGTTAAATGGACTGAACTACTTTATACTAGTGGGGAAACAAAAGACAACAAAAAAGACTGAATATCACAACGGAGACTTGCTGGTAGGCTGCAGATCTATACATTACATATATACATATTCATAGATGCACACAAACAATGAATATTCATGATGAATCATTGGATGCACACTCTGGATCAGCTCCATCACTCATCACTGTGACTTCCAGCACTCCGGAAACATGCCTTTTCCGCTTTTTGAGGGTTTTTTTTTTTTTTTAACTTCCTGTGTCACATGTTTAACTTTTTATGCATATTAAGTTTTCTTTCATCGAACACACTGCTGTTGGAGAGGGATGAGTTTATGAGTTTATGAGTTTATTCCTTTTTTTTTTTTTTGGGCTGATTAAGATGCAACTCATTACAGAGCACTTCCTGTGACACCTGCTGGGATTTCGTACGATTTGTTGATTTGGAGCCAAAAATAAGCTGCAAACAGAATGATCAGGTAATAGAGAATAATATTGACATGTTTCCAGATATTTAACATTTAAGCTTTTGCAATTTGGTGTTCATTGGTCCAACAGCAATGAAAATCATGGCAAATATACGGAATATTACAAGCGATGAAAACTTGGTATGAGATTTGGGAAAAGCTTTTGGAAAAATGTTGGAATTTAAAAACGTAAAGTGAGTGTGAAAAAGACGACGACGCTGATGATGATGATGATGATGATGATGTAACATTTGGGAATATTTAAAGCCCCCGCTCCCTTCCTCAACACACTCCCAATGAGGAAATGTACTTTTCACTCTCTTCTTCTTGCACTGTGTCTGCTCTAAATCCAAGCTTAGGAAGATCATGTGAGGTTTAAACTCTGATGGTCAGCGCCAGTGAATTCAGGGTATCTCATTTCTTTGGCCTTAATAAGCTTGTGATTGATGAGACTGGAGCTGATGGCAGAGGTGCAGCAAAAAGGGAAAAGAGACCTTCCTCGGCAAACCTGTGAGCAGCAATACCTCCGTTTGGTTTGATTTATAGGTTTAGGACTAAGGTGACGAGTCAGGACAATTTAACCCTACCGTCTTCCTCTCGGGTCAAATTGACCCCATCTCTCTTCCTCCCTCTTTCTTTAATGTTTCCTTCGTTCTTCCCCTCCTACCACAATTCTTTCCTCACTTCCTTCCTTCCGTCCATCCTTCCTTCCCCCTTTCCTTCCTCCCTCCTTCCTTCCTCCCTTCCTTCCTCCTTCCTCCTTTCGTTCCTTGTTTCCTCTGCTCCTTCTCCTTTCCTTCCTACTTTCCTCCCTTCCTTCCTCCTTTCCTTCCTCCCTCCCTCCTTACTGCTTTCCTTCCTTCCTTTCTTCCTCCTATCCTTCCTCCTTTCCTTCCTTCTTTCCTCTGTTCCTTTTCCTTTCCTTCCTACTTTCCTCCCTTCCTTCCGTCCTTCCTTCCTCCTTTCCTCCCTCCCTACTTCTTTCCTTCCTTCCTTCCTTCCTTCCTTGACCTGAGGACAACAGGAGGGTTAAATAATGTCAAATGAGTTGTCAGTCAGACCCAAGTTGACAATATTGGCTCAAACTCTTTCTTGAGATTGTCGGAACGGTTGGCGCTTTGCAACACAACTGTCTTTTTGTATGCAACACTCGACTCGACCAATCTGGCGCCTTCGTTGGCTAAAACAAACCACAGACATTACTTGCACATAGTAATTGCCCCAGGTCCAGTGAACTGTGACAACCTAATTCTTTGACCCTAACATGCCAGTGATTGACGACATCTCAGCTAATGGCAACAGAGAGGGAGAGAGAGGGAGAGAGAGGGAGAGAGAGAGAGAGAGAGAGAGAGAGAGAGAGAGAGAGAGAGAGAGAGAGAGAGAGAGAGAGAGAGAGGAGAGAGGAGAGAGAGAGAGAGAGAGAGAGAGAGAGAGATGAAAAGAGAGCTTTCTGCAGCAGAGCATTAAAACATTTGGGTGGATGTAAAATGTTTAATCTACAGCTGTCGGTGGCATATATACCCCCCGAGTGAAAAGTTCACTCTGTGTGTGGACTCTGAGTCAGACATGGGCCATGAGCGTATGTGCAAATACTTCTTTTATAGTAGTTTGATTTAACCTACTTAAAAGCCAGATGGGTTTTTTTTTTTTTTTTTTTACCACATATGACAACACGGTGAGTGCCAAAAAAGTTATTTAACAACCACAAAAAGTGTTTGAAACTTGATTCTTGTAGCTGTTTGCTCTGACTGACAACTTATCTAATGAAATCAGATGCTGTAAACTGTAAACTCCTCCCGTCTGGTACTGCGAGTACATTAAAACAAACACTTTAAGGAAGAATTATTGGTAAATAGCATTTAAGATGGGTTTTAGTGTAGAATGCATATGTTTAAAAGCAGGGGATGTGACTTTGTGAGGAGGGGAGCAGCAGCAGAGGAGAAGCGGTGTGGTTTTAATTAGGCGGCTGCTGCAGCGTTGCGGGTTGGGACGCGGTGCCAGGACGTCCCGGGAGAAACAGCGCTGACGCCTTCGAGGCCTGCCAAGCGTGGCCACAGCCTATCCCAGAATGCCTCTGTCACCGTCACTGTGGGGAACGGCGGGGCCACAGAACATCTGAGAAAACAATCATTTTCGCCCCACTGTCGCTACGGAAACGCTCCCATTTTTTTTCTCTACCCCGGGGGGAGACTAGGAAGGCAAACAGGCTGGATTCGGCGTCTGTTTGGTTCTCCTCTCTGACGTGCCGCAAAGTGATACGTCCACGTTTGATATCTTACACGCTGATGCATCACACCCCCCCCCCCCCCCCCCCCCCCTCCGAAAAATATGTCATGAAACACGAGGGAAGAGGAGAGATTCAGTCCTCTCTGAACAAGCTGAGTAAAGGAGGGAAAATCTCTCTGCATATGTACTAGAGGTTTTATTTACACTGCTGCTTCTTAACTCTCCTGTTGTCCTTGAATCAAGGAAGGAAGGATGGAAGGAAGGAAGAAGGAAGGAAGATGGAAGGAAAGGAGGAAGGAAGGATAGAAGGGAGGAAGAGAGAAGGAAGAAGGAGGGAAGGAAGGAAGGAAGGAAGGAAGGAAAGAAGGAAGGAAGGGAGGAAACGAAAGAAGGGAGGAAGGAAAGGAAGGAAGGAAGGAAGGACAGAGAAAGAAGGAAGGAATGTAGAAGGGAGGGAGAAAGGAAAAGAGGAAGGGAGGATGGAAGGAAAGAAGGACAGAGGAAAGAAAAAGGAAGGGAGGAAGGTAGGGGGGTGGAAAGAAAGGGAGAAGGAGAGAGGGAGGAAAGAAGGAAGGAAGGAAGGAAGGAAGAAAAGGGAAGGAGGGAGGGTAGAAGGAACGAAAGAGAAGGAGGAAGGAAGGAAGGAGGAAAGGACACAAAGGTTAATGTGGTCTCATTTGCTTCTAACTGAACAGTAAGTTAAATAAAGCAGCAGATATAACGGGTACCACTTTCTTATAAGACAGACTTTATAAAAGGTTATAATTAAAGGTTTAAATCATGTAAATAATGTGGGGTTTTTTCTTTTTTTTGTCTTTTTAACCAATGTAGCTCTTTAATTATTCAGGGAGATGAACATTCAGTTGAACATTTTGTACCGCTCCAAGACAAGAGCTGCAGAACATCTGGAATAAAATCTATTTAAAGCTGCATTTATCCATATTTATATGAGGCATATGAGCGTCAAATGACAATGTGTAATGAGGAACAGGTCACTTGTAGCCTACAGACTGTGCAGTTCTCCTCAATTTTACACCATCTCTCCTTTAATTTCTTTGTTTCCAGTCACAGAGGAATGCTATTTAAACCCTCCTGTTGTCCTCAAGTCAAGGAAGAAAGGGAGGAAGAAGGAAGCAAAGGAGGAAGAAGGAAGGAAAGGAGGAAGAAGGAAGGAAAAGGAGAGAAGGAGGAAGGAAGGAAGGAAAGGAGGGGGGGGTGGAAGGATGGGGGAAAGAAGGAAGGAAGGTAGGAAGGAGGTCGAAGGAAGGAAGGAAAGGAGGGGGGGAGGAAGGAAGGATGGGGGAAAGAAGGAAGGACGGTAGGAGGGAGGAAGGAAGGAATAAGGAAGGAAGGAAAGAAGGAAGGAAGGAAGGAAGGAAGAAAGGAATAAGGAAGGAAAGGAATAAGGAAGGAAGGAAGGAAGGAAGGAAGGAATAAGGAAGGAAAGGAATAAGGAAGGAAGGTAGGAGGGAGGGAGGGAGGGAGGGAGGGAGGGAGGAGGGATTGAGGAAGAAGGAAGTAAAGGACGGAGGGAGGAAGGAAGGAGGGAAGGAAAGGAAAGAAGGAAGGGAGGAATGAAGGAAAGGAGGGAGGGAGGAAGGAAGGACGGGGGAAAGAAGGAAGGAGGAATGAAGGAAAGGACGGAGGGAGGAAAGTAGGAGGGAGGGAGGAAACAAGAAAGGAGGGAGGGAGGGAGGGAGGAGGGAGGAGGGAGGGAGGGAGGGAGGGAGGAAGGAAAAGAGGAAGGAAGGAAGAAAGAAAGGACAGACGGAAGGAAGGAAGGACAGAAGGAAGGAAGGGAGCGAGGAAGGAACAGTCAACACTTGTAGCCTAGAGACTGTGCAGTTCTCAGTTTTACATCATCTTTCCTTTAATGTCTTTGTTTCAGTCACAGAGGAATGCTGAGTGAAAAACCCCCTAATAAATCCACTGTGTGCTACCTGCCCAGTGCCAAATGATAAAGTCTGGCAGGTGTGAAAACACAATAATACACACCTCTTTCCTCTCCTCCCCTCTTTCTTTCTGTCTCAACCCAACATGGTCCAGGCAGATTTCCACCCACCTAGAGTAGAGCCTGCTTCTGCTTGAGGTTTCTTCCTGTTAAAAGGGGAGTTTTCCCTTTGCCGTCGTCGCCAAGTGTTTGCTCATAGGGGAATGTTGGGTCTCTTTAAATTAAATTAAAGAGTACGGTCTAGACCTGCTCTGTGTGAGTTGTCACATTGTCACATGAGTAGACTGTGAGGAACATACTCATTATTATGAATAGTTATTAGTCAGTAATGAAGGGTCTTTAGTTTCTCATTGGGTCTGAATGTATAGGCTATATGTTAGCAAGTCATTATTACACCAGTTGCTTTCTGTCCACATGCTTTTGCTGTGATTCTCCAAAAAAGGGTTGAAAACAGCCATTGACTATATAAACTTGATTTACACATTTATGCATTTATATAACAACAGAGAAGCAAAAGAAGAAGATAAGTGTGCAAACCAGACAATGTAGCTCTAAGACAGAGGTGTCAAACTCATTTTCATTCAAGGGCCACATACAGACTAATTTGATCTCATGTGGGCCGGATCATTAAAAAGATGGAGGGAAAGAAGGAAGGAAGGAAGGAAGAAAAGGAGGAAGAAAGGATGGAAGGAAATAAGAAGGAAAGACAGGCAAAAGGAAGGGAGGAAGAAAGGTAGGAGAGACAGACAGACGGAGGAAGGGAGGAAGGAAGGAAGAAAGAAGGAAAGAAGGAAAGAAATAAGAAGGGCAGGAAAGAAAAACAGGCAAAAGGAAGGTAGGAAAGAGAGACAGTAAAGGACGACAGACAGACGGAAAGAAGGAAAAAAGGAAAGAAGGGAGGGAGGAAGGACAGAAGGAAGAAAGGAAGGAAGGAATGGCAAAAGAAAGGTAGGAAAGAGAGACAGTAAAGGACAGATGGAAGGAAGGAAAAGAACACAGGATGGCAAGTGGGCTGGATCGCACCCCTCGGCGGGCCGTATCTGGCCCCCGGGCCGCATGTTTGACACCCCTGCTCTAAGATAATGAAAAAGACCTTGAATATATTTGACTTGAACACAACACAAGGTCCAGTTATTAGAGTCCTTATTAGTACCAGTATACAGGAAAGGTGTGTGCAACAGAGACAGAAACCCAATGGAGTTTATAATAAGCATTCAACTCCAGTAAATTAGAAAGTTATACAATATTAATAACAGATTGTGCATCATGTATCTTTGCTACAGTTGGATTCAAACGTCCTTGTGGGATTAATAAATGCTGTAACTTATTTAAGAACTCCCCCTCAAACACTATTCTGGATGATTTTACGACACTTCATAATATTTTGATTAAGATCTCGTGCTCTGTGCTGACCTCACCCTCTCGACTGTCACTCTTCAAAGTCTGCTGATGTCATGATCGCATCGCTCGGAGATCTGTTGGAAAACCCATTCTCACTATGCTGATCAAAACGCATTTTAGATAAGCTTCATCTGCCTGTGTGTCACACGTTGTCATAGGCAACACAGTAAAAAATAAGCCCATAAACATGAGCGGGTAAGCATCTTATATTGTGCACCACCCATCCCAGGAGGAAGGAAGGAAGGAAGGAAGGAAGGAAGGAAGGAAGGAAGGAAGGAAGGAAGGAAGGAAGGAAGGAAGGAAAGGAAAGGAAAGGAAAGGAAAGGAAAGGAAAGGAAAGGAAAGGAAAGGAAAAGACAAGACAGGAAAGGAAAGGAAAGGAAAAGAAAGGAAAGGAAAGGCGGGAGGAAGGAAGGAAGGATTGGGGAAAGAAGGAAGGAAGATAGGAGGGAAGGAGGGTGGGAGAGAGGGAGGGAGGGAGAGAGGGAGGGAGGGAGGGAGGGAGGGAGGAAACAAGGAAGGAGGAAGGAAGGAAGGAAGGAAGGAAGGAAGGAAGGAAGGAAGGAAAGGAAAGGAAAGGAAAGGAAAAGGAAAGGAAAGGAAAAGACAGGAAAGGACAGGAAAAGAAAGGAAAGGAAAGGCGGGAGGAAGGAAGGAAGGATTGGGGAAAGAAGGACGGAAGATAGGAGGGAAGGAGGGTGGGAGAGAGGGAGGGAGGGAAGGGAGGGAGGGAGGAAACAAGGAAGGAGGGAAGGAAGGAAGGAAGGAAGGAAGGAAGGAAGAAAGGAAAGGAAAGGAAAGGAAAGGAAAGGAAAGGAAAGGAAAGGAAAGGAAAGGAAAGGAAAGGAAAGGAAAGGAAAGGAAAGGAAAGGAAAGGGAGGGAGGGAGGGAGGGAGGAATGAAGGAAAGGAGGGAGGGAGTAAAGAAGGGGGAAAGAAGGAAGGAAGGTAGGAGGGAGGGAGGGAGGGAGGGAAGGGGAAACAAGGAAGGAGGGAAGGAAGGAAGGAAAGGAAGAAGGAAGGAATGGAGGAATGAAGGAAAGCCTAGGCAACACACTAAAAAAAGCCCATAAACATGAGCGAGTAAGCACCACCCATCCCACCACCTCCTCCTCCTCCTCCTCCTCTGGTTATTCCTTCAAATCACCGTTTTATTGGTATTATTTGTGCCGTCCGCTGAGTCTCAACACAAATCAATAACACTGACAGCTCTCGTAAAAAACACATTTTTCAATACGGACTCAAAGTGGAGCCATTTGTGGAGCCCTGCAATTATGTGACGAGCAGAGGGGTACTAAGAGGGATGGCGATGGGGATGGAGTAAAAGGGGTGGTGGGTTGGGTGGGGTGGTGGGCTGCGGGTTGACTAATGAATACCCCTGGGGATTCTCTCTCTCTCATCGTGGGGAGAGATAAAAGAAAAAAAAGAAAAATGAAAGTATGATGATGCGAACGACATTCAAGCTCTTTTCTTTTATGTGCGACAATTCCCTCCCTCTCTGAGCGAACATTAAAACGGGATGAGGCTGAGCGTCGAAAACAAATAGGCGGCCCCTTGACTTTGATTATAGGTTTGAGCAAATTGGAATCTGGGTACAAAGGGAAAACCACACTTTGCTGAGAACCCATAATGGATTCTTCATGAGGAGCGGAGCGCGTGTGTGTTCATGTCTATGACAGTGTTATCTGTCTACATCTGTGTATGTGTGTGTGTGTGTGGAGGGGGAGGGAGGAGGAGGGAGGGAAGGGAAGGGGGGAGGGGGGGGGTCCCATGAGAGCAGCTGAGTAAGTACATCTATTAAGACTCCAATATAAACTTAGCTGTCACACCGCCAAATGTAATTGGCTCCGAAACAGAAAGTGAGCAGATATTTGACGTTTGTTAGTCTTTCCAAAACATATCTCACTTCTGTATAATCAGTCCCACTTGATAAGAAGATATCACTCTTATAGCTGAAGCCTTTTTTTAAGAAATGATATGAATAAAAGCAGAAGTTAGATTGCAATTGTACACAGAAATGATGTATGTTGCCTTCATTTGTCAATTCATAAAAAACAATCATACCCACCACTGAGGAATAGTCGCAGTCGCCCCCCCCCTCATGGCCCAACTGTTGAAAAACGCGTGCTAAAGTGCCCTCTTGGGAGCCAGAACGCATTCTAAGGTGCCCTCCTGGTTGGCAAAACATACTAAACTGCGCTC
>NW_026518764.1:0-14956 GCF_027409825.1 Scomber japonicus | reverse complement strand
GGAAGGAAGGAAGGAAAGAAGGAAGGAGTAAGGAAAGGAGTAAGGAGGGAGGGAGCAAGAAAGGAAGGAAAGGAGTAAGGAGGAGAAGGATAGGAGTAAGGAGGGAGGGAGCAAGACAGGAAGGAAAGGATTAAGGAGGGAGGGAGGGAGGAAAAGAGGAAGGACATAAGGAGAGAAGGAGGGGAGGAAGGAAGAAGGAAGGAAGGAAAGGAGTAAGGAGGGAGGGAGCAAGGAAGGAGGAAGGAAAGGAGTAAGGAAGGACAGGACTAAGGAAGGAGGGAGCAAGGAGGGAAGGAAGGAAGGAAAGATTAAGGAGGGAGGAAAAGAGGAAGGACGTAAGGAGAGAAGGAAGGAAGGAAAGAAGGAAGGAGGAAGGAAAGGAGTAAGGAAGGACAGGAGTAAGGAGGGAGGGAGCAAGGAGGGAACGAAGGAAGGAAAGGATTAAGGAAGGAGGGAGGGAGGAAAAGAGGAAGGACGTAAGGAGAGAAGGAAGGAAAGGAGTAAGGAAGGACAGGAGTAAGGAGGGAGGGAGCAAGGAGGGAGGGAAGGAGGGAAAGGATTTAAGGAGGGAGGGAGGGGGGAAAAGAGGAAGGGCGTAAGGAGAGAAGGAAGGGAGAAAGGAAGGAAGGAAGGAAGAAAAGAAGTATGGAAGGAGGAGGGAGCAAAGAAAGATGGAGGAAGGGAGGAAAGAAGGAACAGTCCAAAAAGAGATGGGGTCAATTTGACCCAGGAGGACGACATGAGGGTTAATACAGAGAAATAAGATATATGAGGCTTTAGATACACTCAGTTTGGCTCTGAATATTAGCTCTATAGCAGATAAAAGGGTTTATTACTAGCTTAAACTCCAGGACCTATAGTCTCATATACAGAGTTTAAAAGCAAGTGGATGTCGAGTGGATGATTGTTGAGTCTATAAACTTGCTAATGTGTTGATTATTAATGATATTCTCCAAGGCTCTTTAATTGATTTGCACTTAAAAATGTCTTTTGTCTAAATGTTTATTTTTGAAAAGAGATTTAAATCTCAGTGAGAGTAACCTGGTTAACCCTCCTGTTGTCCTCGAGTCAAGGAAGGAAAGATGGAAGGAAGGAAGGATGGAAGGGAGGAAAGGAAAGAAGGATGGAAGGGAGAAAGAAGGAAAGGAGGAAGGATGGATGGGAGGAAGGCAGGGAGGAAAGGAAAGGAAAGAAGGAAGAGAGGAAGGAAAGGAGGAAAGGACAGAGGAAAGAAGGTAGGAGGGAGGAAGGAAGGGAGGAAAGGAAAAGAGGAAGGAAGGAAGGAAGGAAGGAAGGAAGGAAGGAAGGAAGGAAGGAAGGAGGAAGGAACAGTCAAAACAGATGGGGTCAATTTGACCCGGGAGGACGACACAAAAGTGAAGGGAGAAAGAAGGAAGAAAGGAGGGAGGACGAGGGAAGGAAAGGAGGAAGAGAGGAAGGAAAGGAAGGAAGGACAGAGGAGAGAAGATAGGAGGGAGGAAGGAAAGGAAGGAAGGACAGAGGAAAGAAGATAGGAGGGAGGAAGGAAGGGAGGAAAGGAAAAAAGGAAGAATGGAAGGGAGGAAGAAAGACAGAAAGGAGAAGGGAGGAGGGAAAGAAGGACAGAGGAAAGAAGGTAGGAGGGAGGAAGGAAGGAAAGGAAAAGAGAAAGGGAGGAAAGAAGTTAAGAAGGAATGAAGGAAGGAAGGAAGGAAGGAAGGAAGGAAGAAAGGAGGGAGGAAGGCAGGGAGGAAAGGAAAGAAGGAAGAGAGGAAGGAAAGGAGGGAAGGACAGAGGAAAGAAGGTAGGAGGAGGAAGGAAGGGAGGAAAGGAAAGAGAGGAAGGAAGGAAGGAAGGAGGAAGGAAGGAAGGAAGGAAGGAAGGAAAGGAAGGACAGAGGAAAGAAGATAGGAGGGAGGAAGGAAGGGAAGAAAGGAAAGGAAAAGAGGAAGGAAGAATGGAAGGGAGGAAGAAAGACAGAAAGGAGAAGGAAGGAGGGAAAGAAGTACAGAGGGAAAGAAGGTAGGAGGGAGGAAGGAAGGAAAGGAAAAGAGAAAGGGAGGACAGAAGTTCAGAGGAGGAAGGAAGGAAAGGAGGGGAGGAAGCAGGGAGGAAAGGAAAGGAAAGAAGGAAGAGAGGAAGGAAAGGAGGGAAGGACAGAGGAAAGAAGGTAGGAGGGAGGAAGGAAGGGAGGAAGGAAGGGAGGAAGGAAGGAAGGAAGGAAGGAAGGAAGGAAGGAAGGTAGGAGGGAAGGAAGGAAGGATGGAGGGGAGGAATGACGAAGGAAAGAGGAAGGAAGGATGGAAGGGAGGAGGAAAGGAAGGACAGAGGAAAGAAGATAGGAGGGAGGAAGGAAGGGAAGAAAGGAAAGGAAAAGAGGAAGGAAGAATGGAAGGGAGGAAGAAAGACAGAAAGGAGGAAGGAAGGAGGGAAAGAAGGACAGAGGAAAGAACGGTAGGAGGGAGGAAGGAAGGAAAGGAAAAGAGAAAGGGAGGAAAGAAGTTAAGAAGGGAGGAAGGAAGGAAAGGAGGGAGGAAGGCAGGGAGGAAAGGAAAGGAAAGAAGGAAGAGAGGAAGGAAAGGAGGGAAGGACAGAGGAAAGAAGGTAGGAGGGAGGAAGGAAGGGAGGAAGGAAGGGAGGAAGGAAGGAAGGAAGGAAGGAAGGAAGGAAGGAAGGTAGGAGGGAAGGAAGGAAGGATGGAAGGGAGGAATGACGAAGGAAAGGAGGAAGGAAGGATGGAAGGGAGGAAGAAGGAAGGAAAGGAGGAAGGAAAAGAAGGACGGAGGAAACAAGGAAGGAAGGAGGGAAGGAAGAAAAGAAGGTAGGAGGGAGGAAGGAAGGGAGGAAAGGAGAAGACGAAGGAAGGAAGGAAGGAAGGAAGGAACAGTCTAAACAGACGGGGAGAACGACACAAAGGTTAAATGGAGGTTAAATAATAATGATAATAAAGTGAAATATAATTGTAGTAATATAAAATATGTCTTCAAAGGGAAAACTGCACATTAATAAACACTTAAACATGCCCTTATAAATGTTTCTAACTATATTATACTGTGTTATAAACCATTTACTTAATATGTATGTGTATCATGTGACCAGCTTTATTTTTCTGCTCCTTACACGTAGCCTATATAAAAGAATAAAGTATGGTCCATGCTCTGAGTTACTATCAGAGAGGAATGTAGTGAGCAGCAGAGTGATGTCACACTGCTCACACTCAGCAGCACAATTAAACCAGACACTGTTTGTTTTCTGTGGCCTAGAAGCGGCTCGAAAGCTTCTTAAGGTAAACATCGCCACTGAAAACACTTGAGAAAACCCTTCAGAGCATCTGTCCATTTGGAGACGATTCCTATAGAGCGTTCCCGCGGTCTCGGCGGTCTCGGCATACAGCTCATTCCTGTCCTTTTCACTGATTGCCGGATGCGTGGCGGCAGCCGAAGGCTTTTCTCTGCTCTTTTCAAATGATTGCGCTTCTAATCAAACGTAATTTACTCACTATCTCAGCCCTCTCTGCAGCCCCTCTCACCCGCACTCGCTCACCCTCACCCATCCTCACCCTTTCTCGGTAGCCCCTAGCCTAGGGCCTGTTGCCAAGGCAACCAGCATCTCATTTCTAAAGTGTCAGTTTGCATTATTGTCTTCACGCTTTCCAGCAATAACCTTTCTCTCTCTCTCTTTTTTTCTCTCTCTCTCTCTTTTCTCTTCCTCTCTCTCTCTCTTTTCTCTTCCTCTCTCTCTCTCTCTCTCTCTCTCTCTCTCTTCTCTTCCTCTCTCTCTCTTTCTATCTTTCTCTCCTCCTCTCTCCTTCTGTCTGACTCCAGTCTGTTTGTCCCTCCATCACAAATAAACACAAATACTCATAAATACATACATCTCTCTCTTTCTCTCTCGCTCTCTCTTCCTCTCTCTCTCTCTTTATCTCTCTCTCTCTCTCTCTCTCTCTCTCTCTCTCTCTCTCTTTCTCTTTCTCTGTTTTCATTGTGCACTGTGTTTCCCCCTGTACTTTGTCCTTTACAATTTCCCCCCCTCTCCCTCTCCCTCTCATGCTCACACATACATAATGCAATGCACACAAAAGCAGAACATCATACATGGAATATTACATATATATATGTAATATATATATATATATATATATATATGTAATATATATATATGTAACTGTGTAAAATACGTCACCTCTCCCTCTGAGGTAAGAACATACTGAACATTTCCATTAGATTTGTGCCATAATTCATATTTAGGTGGAGAAGTAAAGTAAAACCACATGATATTGTTTCATTCATTCATCATGTAAGTGCTAATAATAGAACACACACACACACACACACACACACACACACACACACACACACACACACACACACACACACACACACACACACACACACACACACACACACACACAGTAAGAAGAAATACAATTTTAAAACGTAGAAATTCGAAGCCTTCTTTTAATTTGATGTGATAACTAAGAGGGACATGAGGCCTTGGAAGATAATCAGAACTGTTAGAGTCCGGTGTGCTGAACGCTGAACGCTGAACGCTGCAGCTTTATAAAACACAACCTTGAAATAATTCTTCAGCCCATTCTGAAATGTGCTGCGAGCCAAAACAACAATTACTATTAAAACTTGTCCTAACAGACCTCTTTAATTTGTTTTCTCTTCTTTTTTTTTTTTGTTAACATTAATTATTTAATTCACGCTTTAAAAAAGAGGATTTAAAGATGATTGAGTTACACACATGTAAGGAATACTCTGCAGTCCAACGTCCAACACAGCTGATATTTGGACACAACAAAAATTGAAATAGAAATAATAACTTTTAAAAAATGGTCAAATTGACCCCGTCTGTTTTGACTGTTCCTTCTTTCCTCCCTTCCTTCCTTCCATCTGTCTTTCCTCCCTCCTTCTCTCTTTCTTTCCTTCCTCCATCCCCCTTTCTTCCTTCCTTCTGTCCTTCCTTCCTCCCTTCCTTTGTTCTTTCCTCCCTCCCTCCATCCATCCTTCTTTCCTCCCTCCATCCTCCTTTCCTCCCTCCCTCCTTCCTTCTTTCCTCCCTCCCTCCTACCTTCCTTCCTTCTTTCCTTTCCTCCCTTCCTTCCTTCCTCCCTCCTTTCCTTCCTTCCTTTCCTTCCTTCTTCCTTCCTTCCTTCCTTCTTTCCTTTCCTTTCTTCCATCCTTCCATCCTCCTTTCCTCCCTCCCTCCCTCCTTACTCCTTTCCTTGCTTCCTTCCTTCCTTCCTTCCTCCATCACTCCTTTCCTTCCTCCCTTCCTTCTCTCCTTCCTTCTTCCTTCTTCCTTCCTTCTTTCCTTCCTTCGTTTCCTTCCTTCCATCCTCCTTTCCTCCCTCCCTCCCTCCTTACTCCTGTCCTTCCTTCCTTCCTTACTCCTGTCCTTCCCTCCTTCCTTCCTCCTGTCCTTCCTTGACCTGAGGATGTTCCTTGACCTGAGGATGTTCATCTACATCAACATCTAATGGGTTTTCACTATACCCCCCCCCCCCTCCCCCTTTTAGTTTCAACACTCGGGTTAAACAGCTGCTGCTTCCAGTTGCTCCACATCACACATAAAACAGCCTTCATGAGATTTCATCACATGCTTTCAAAACTCATCATGAGATTCTCATAAAGATATTTAATCTTCAGTAAATTGTGATTTTATCTCCCATATGATGGAGATCTTAATTGTAATCCTGCATAATTCATGTGGGACATAGAGAGGAAGTACAGTTTATTCTAGATTATTTAGAGAGGCTTGATAATTGGAGTCAATCCTTGCATTGCCTGTTTTAACCCTTCCTGTCGTCCTCCCGGGTCAAATTGACCCTATCTGCTTTGACTGTTCCTCCCTCCCTTCCTTCCTTCTTCCTCCCTTCCTTCCTTCCTCCCTACTTTCCTTCCTTCTTCCTCCCTTCCTTCCTTCCTCCCTCCTTTCCTTCCTTCTTCCCTTCTTCCTCCCTCCTTTCATTCCTTCTTTCTCCCTTCCCTCCTTTCCTTCCTTCTTCCTCCCTCCCTTCCTCCCTTCCTTTCCATCCTTCTTCCCTCCCTTCCTCCCTCCTTTCCGTCCTTCTTCCTCCATTCCTTCCTCCCTCCTTTCCTTCCTTCTTCCCTTCCTCCCTCCCTTCCTTCCCTCCTTTCCTTCCTTGTTCCTCCCTCCCTTCCTTCCTTCCTTTCCATCTTTCTTCCCACCTCCCTTCCTTCTTCCCTCCCTTCCTTCCTCCCTCCTTTCCTTCCTTCCTTCTTTTCTCCCTCCCTTCCTTCCTTCCTCCCTCCTTTCCTCCCTTCCTCCCCCCTTTCCTTCCTCCCTTCCTTCCTTCCTTCCTTCCTTCCTTCCTTCCTTCCTTCCTTCCTTCCTTCCTTCCTTCCTCCCTCCCTTCCTCCTTCCTTTCCTTCCTTTCCTTCCTCCTTACTTTAATTACCCTTGCACTAATTAATACATTTAGCACATTTATGATTCAGTATAGATTCAATTTCAGTTGATTAGTTTGTTTTGTTTTTTGGGGGGGGGGTTTCTGAAGGGTAGTGGGATAGTTGTGGGGATTGTTTTTGGTGGTTGCAGACAAAAATCAACGTATGTATCCAAATCCAAGTTTACTGTCTGGTTACTTTGTTGCTTTGTGTTGTAGCCTCCACTCAGCCTCCTTCATTTTTATATTAACCTGTCATCATTCATCATTAATAGACATTAAAAGAAGATTTCATTTATATTGTACTCATTTGTCTGGTTTTTGGTTTTATCTGTAGTCAACAAGGTCCTGCCTCCAAACCAGGATGCATGGTTGGCATGGCGATGGGACCCAATTCAATATCTTTTCATGGGGCCCAAAATCCCCTTACAGCACCCCTGGTTGCATACATGATTTTTTTTTTTTTTTTTAGAGCTTTCTAGCTGAAAACATGCTATTAGAGAAGTGAGAGTGAACCAAAACAGTAAAATTAGGGGCTTTAAAATCAAAATGAGCTGAAGCTGCTTTTAAAAAATAACTATTTTTAGCCAATCAGCTCTAAAAAAAAGCCCCAAAAAACAAATGGACATGCTAATACTCCCATAGCAGCACTTTTATATTTACAAAAATTGTAGCTTTCATGCACATAAATGCTCAAGAGAGAAAAAAATTCCTCACTGCTGTTAAAATGTTGATGATTTTAAAGTGATGAATGCAGCTCAAACATGTAGGCATGAGCCAAAGTGATACAGGGATTATGTGTAAGTATCACCAACCGTAATGAACGAGCACTCCCCAGGTGGGTGCTTGAACGTAGCGAGGTGCTTCCACAAAATGAGCACGGGTTCATAAAGCAGTCATGTAAAGTTGAGTGTTTTTTGAAGGTCTTAAGTGAACATTACCTGTGATCTCATTCTCATTAGAAACTGAGAAGACTGTGAAGTGTTGATAGTCCCTGCAGTCTGAAGATGTGTGTGTGTGTGCGTGTGTGCGTGTGTGTGTGTGTGTGTGTGTGTGTGTGTGTGTGTGTGTGTGTGTGTGAATGTGAGAAGGCGTCTGATGTCGGAGTGGAAGAAGAAGAAGAAGAAGAAGAAATACGTCCCTCTGCTCGATGTCAGCTCCAAACATCAGCTGAAAGTGATGCAGGCAGGTAGATGAGGGGGGAGGGGTGGAGGAGGAGGTGCAGGAAGGGGGAGGAGGAGGTGCAGGAGGAGGAGGAGGAGGAGGAGCAGAGAGGAGCGCTGATTTCTATCGAATGTGTGAAACCATGAAGATATAAGTGACAGCACAGAGGAGACGGTTGTTGAGCGTTGTTTGTCACAGGTAGAGTCACAGATATATAACATTGAACTCAACACCTCTGTCCTTCTTTCCTCCCTTCCTTCTTTCCTTCCTTCCTCTACCCTTTCCTTCCTTCCTTCTTCCTCCCTTCCCTCCTTTTCTCTTTCTTTCCTCCCCCATTACCTTCCTTCTTTCCTCTGTCCTTCTTTCCTTCCTTCCTCCCTTCCTCTTTTCCTTTCTCCCTCCCTCCTACTTTCCTTCTTTCCTTCCTTCTTTCCTTTCCTCCCTCCTTTCCTTCCTTCCTTCCTTCTTTCCTTCCTTCCTCTACCCTTTCCTTCCTTCCTTCCTTCCTTCCTTCCTTCCTCCCGTCCTTCCTTTCTCCCACCTTTCCTTCCTTCCTCCCGTCCTTCCTTTCTCCCACCTTTCCTTCCTTCCTTCCTCCCGTCCTCCCTTCCTCCCGTCCTTCCTTTCTCCCACCTTTCCTTCCTTCCTCCCGTCCTCCCGTCCTCCCTTCCTCCCTTCCTCCCGTCCTCCCTTCCTCCCTCCTTTCCTTCCTTCCTCTCCCCTTTCCTCCCTCCTCCTAGTTGCATTTTGGGAAGTGTACAGTAACCTCCAGTGTTTTTAGAGCTTGACCCTTATGAAAGTCTAAATATCAGGACACCCCCCCCCCCCCCTCCCCCAGCTTTATTAAGGATGCATAACTAAATAACTGGAGCAAACCCTTTTAAGTAATTTATCAAAGTATTAGAAGTTAATTTACTCAAGTTTTCTACATAAATGCACAAACTTTTACTTTTATCTACATTTCAGAGGAGAATATTGTACTTTTTACTGCATTATATTTATTTGCTTTATAAATAAACCATACAATCCATTTATACATCTTGCATTACTATCAATTATAAGTTAGTTTTTAAAGTTAACTCAATATTAATATTCCACTTAACACAGAGGAAAATATTGTACTTTTTACTGTATTATATTTATTCCAGTTTCTAGTTAGTTTTTACGGAAGCTTATTGCATTCATTCAATAAAAAAAAAATACAGATCCTGTTTTTCTGAGTAATTATTTCTGGTTTTTCTGAGTAATTTTTTTTGGATCAGTTTTTTGAGTAATTTTTTTGGATCAGTTTTTCTGAGTAATTTTTTCCCCCTGTTTTTCTGAGTAATTTTTTCCCCTGTTTTTCTGAGTAATTTTTTCCCCTGTTTTTCTGAGTAATTTTTTCCCCTGTTTTTCTGAGTAATTTTTTCCCCTTGTTTTTCTGAGCAATTTCTCTCCCCCCCCCCTGTTTTTCTGAGCAATTTCTCTCCCCCCCCCTGTTTTTCTGAGTAATTTTTTTCCCCTTGGCATTCAAAACATTGGACACATTCACTCCTTTAATTGAGAGGTCGATTTAATGGCAGCAGACATGACCTGCTTGTTTACTTTAATCAAGTTCTACTTTGATCTGGGTTTAAGACACTGGGAGATTGTCCTGTCGCTAAGTCATATAGATGGTATTACTATTAGTTTGAAGACGGGTCATAGCAGGAGCAGGAGCTGCAGGAGTCACTTGCAAGTGAGGTGTTATCGCGAGATTTCGAAGTAGAGAAAAAATTACTCAGAAAAACAGGAAAAAATTACTCAGAAAAACAGGATCTGTATTTTTTTTTATTGAATGAATGCAATAAGCTTCCGTAAGTTTTCAATTCAATATTTTTTACATAAACTAAAAAGACAATAAATATGTTTATACGTTTTGCATTATTATCAATTTTAAAGTTAGTTTTTAAAGTTAACTCCACCATGATAAAATTAGTATTAATGCTTAAATATCAATGAATCTATATTAATATTCCACTTAAATAAACACTTT
Organism: Scomber japonicus; assembly: GCF_027409825.1. Classification (NCBI taxonomy): domain Eukaryota; kingdom Metazoa; phylum Chordata; class Actinopteri; order Scombriformes; family Scombridae; genus Scomber; species Scomber japonicus. The sequence continues at coordinate 5,384 of NW_026518764.1, read as the reverse complement.
TTTTCATAGTAAGTAATATATATGTTCATATGTTTTACTTTTACAATGATATAGATTATAAGTTTTTTAATTAACTCTATCTAGACAATATTAAAATGATGTTTACATATCAATTAATCAATTCATAATCCACTTAAATAAACACTTTCCTTCTCTCTTTCCTTTCCTCCCTTCCTTCCTCCCTCCCTCCTTTCCTTCCTCATTCCTCTTTCCCTTCCTTCCTCCTTCCTCCTTTCCTTCCTTCTTCCTCCCTTCCTTCCTTCCTTCCTTCTTCCTCCCTCCCTTCCTTTCTTCTTCCTCCCTCCCTCCCTCCCTCCCTCCCTCCCTTCCTTTCTTCTTCCTCCCTCCCTCCCTCCCTCCCTTCCTTTCTTCTTCCTCCCTTCATTCCTTTCTTCCTCCCTTCCTTCCTTTCTTCCTTCCTTCCTCCCTCGTTCCTTCCTTCCTTCCTTCCTGCCTTCCTTCCTTCCTTCCTTCCTTCCTCCCTCCTTTCCTTCCTTCCCTCCTTTCCTTCCTTCCTCCCTCGTTTCCTTCCTTCCCTCTTTCCCTTCTTCCTCCCTTCCTTTCTTCTTCCTCCCTCCCTCCCTCCCTTCCTTTCTTCTTCCTCACTTCATTCCTTTCTTCCTTCCTTCCTTCCTTCCTTCCTTCCTTCCCTCTTTTCCTTCCTTCCTCCATCCCTTCTTCCTCCCTCCTTTCCTTTCTTCCTCCCTTCCTTGGGAAGAGATGAGGGTGTTCAGGTTTGGGACGGGTCTTAACATAAAGATGCTTTAGTTGGATTTTGGGAAGTGTACAGTAACCTCCAGTGTTTTTAGAGCTTGACCCTTATGAAAGTCTAAATATCAGGATGCCCCCCCCCCTCCAGCTTTATTAAGGATGCCTAACTAAATAACTGGAGCAAACCCTTTTAAGTAATTTATAATGATAAATATGTTCTTATTCCAGCTCCTCAGATGAAAGGATTATCTTTGAGTTTCAGACTGTCGATCAGATAAAAAGAAAAAAAAACTCAATTTGAAGATGTCACGTTGAGTCCTTGATGCTTATTTTTCATTTCTCATTTCTGACTTCTTCTTCTTCTTCTTCTTTTTTATTCTTCTTCTTCATTCAAAAAAACCGGCTTGACATTTGTTTTATCTTTTACAAAGGGAGACCTGGACCTAGGTGTCACAAAGTTACATAAAAGCATACTTATTTACAACAATCACATCTAACAGGAAGAAAAGAGGATGAGAGGACATGAGAGCAAAAGAAAACTTGACTCTTTAAAGCAATTACAATTCCTCCTGAAACCTTTTTAATATGACGCTTGAATGATGTGAAAATGCAGTTTCACCAAGTTCAGAGATCAACTGGATGATCTAGAAAAAAATGTTTAAACCTATGATAGCTTTGAAAATAAAAAAGTTATATAAATTGTATTTTTTTAAAAAATGAAATCATCAAATTAAAATGCATAAATGACATTTTGATGATTTCTTATTCCATTGATATAAAACGTTGAATGATATAAAATGTTGAGTATATTAATTAAAAGAAAGAAAAAGAAGGAAAGAAAATAAAAGAAAGAAAGAAGAGGAAAAAAGAAAAGAAGGAAAGAAAAACAAACAAACAAAGAAATGAAAGAAAGAAACAAAGAAAGAAACACAAAAGAAACGAAAGAAAAAGGAGGAAAGAGAAAGAAAGAATGAAAGAAACGAAAGAAAGAAAAAGGAGGGAAGAGAAAGAAAGAAAGAAAGACAGAAAAAGGAGGAAAGAGAAAGAAAGAAAGAAAGACAGAAAAAGGAGGAAAGAGAAAGAAAGAAAGGAAGGAAGAAAGAAAAGAAAAAGGAGGAAAGAGAAAGAAAGAATGAAAGAAACACAAAAGAAACGAAAGAAAGAAAAAGGAGGAAAGAGAAAGAAAGAAAGAAAGAAAGAAAAAGAAAGAAAGAAAAAGGAGGAAAGAGAAAGAAAGTAAGTAAGAAAGAAAGAAAGAAAAGGAGGAAAGAGAAAGAAAGAAAGAAAGAAAAAGAAAGAAAGAAAAAGGAGGAAAGAGAAAGAAAGTAAGTAAGAAAGAAAGAAAGAAAGAAAGAAAGAAAGAAAGAAAAGGAGGAAAGAGAAAGAAAGAAAGAAAGAAAGAAAAAGGAGGAAAGAGAAATGAAATGGTAACGGAGCGGCTGCACTATTAGAGGAAAGTAAAACAGGACGGCATCCTACGAACACAAAGAAAACAAACACATATGAACCAGGAAGTCTTTACACATTAAAAGAAGTAGAAGAAGGAGAAGCAGAAGCAGAAGAAGAAGAAGAAGAAGCAGAAGAAGAAGAAGAAGCAGAAGAAGAAGAAGAAGAAGCAGAAGAAGCAGAAGAAGAAGAAGAAGAAGAAGCAGAAGAAGCAGAAGAAGCAGAAGAAGAAGCAGAAGAAGCAGAAGAAGAAGCAGAAGAAGCAGAAGAAGAAGCAGAAGCAGAAGAAGAAGAAGCAGAAGAAGCAGAAGAAGAAGAAGAAGAAGCAGAAGAAGAAGAAGAAGAAGAAGAAGCAGAAGAAGCAGAAGAAGCAGAAGAAGAAGCAGAAGAAGCAGAAGAAGAAGAAGCAGAAGAAGCAGAAGAAGAAGAAGAAGAAGCAGAAGAAGAAGCAGAAGCAGAAGCAGCAGAAGAAGAAGAAGAAGCAGAAGAAGAAGAAGAAGAAGAAGCAGAAGAAGAAGGAGAAGAAGAAGGAGAAGCAGAAGGAGAAGAAGAAGAAGAAGCAGAAGAAGAAGCAGAAGAAGAAGAAGCAGAAGAAGAAGAAGAAGAAGAAGCAGAAGCAGAAGCAGAAGAAGAAGGAGAAGAAGCAGAAGAAGAAGAAGCAGAAGAAGAAGAGATGTAAAAACTAATTAAGCACCAGTGTAAATATCTGTCAGCTGCAGCCTTAATAATATTAATAATAGACTTTATATACAAAACACATGAAACACAGTGTATTAAATATGATCCAATGTTACCCACTCAATCACACAACTACAAGTCATCAAAATATAAAGCTATTCAAATTATACTTATGTGTAACATGTGTATTAACCCTCCTGTCGTCCTCCCGGGTCAAATTGACCCCGTCTCTCTTTTGACTGTTCCTTCTTTCCTTCCTTCCTCTTTCTTTAATTTTTCCTTTGTTCTTCCCCTTCTCCCCTCTTTCTTTGCTCCCTCCTCCTTCCATACTTCCTTCCTTCCTTCCTCTTTACTCCTTTCCTTCCTTCCTTCCTCCCTCCCTCCCTTCTCTCCTTCCTTCCTCCCTCTTTTCCTCATCCTTCCTTCCTTCCTTCCTCTTTACTCCTTTCCCATCTTCCTTCCTCCCTCCCTCCTTACTCCCTTCCTCCTTTCCTCCCTCCCTCCTTGCTCCTTTCCTTTCCTTTCCTTCCCTCTCTCCTTTCCTTCCTTCCTTCCCTCCTTCCTTCCTTCCTTCCTTCCATCCTCCTTTCCTCCCTCCTTACTCCTTTCCTTCCTTCCTTCCTCTTTACTCCTTTCCCTCCTTCCTTTCCTTCCTTCCTTCCCTCCTTCCTTCCTTCCTTCCTTCCATCCTCCTTTCCTCCCTCCTTACTCCTTTCCTTCCTCCCTTCCTCCTGTCCTTCCTTGACCTGAGGACACAAAAAAACCCCACATGAAAACCAGTGTATTAAATATCCAATCCAATGTTACCCACTCAATCACACAAAATATATAAGTCATAAAAATATAAAACAATTAAAATTCTACTTACGTGTATTAATAATCCCATAATATACATAATAATTTACTTTTAATGCTTTGAGTGTAATTTGCTAATAATAATAATAATAATAATATCTCTATGGAGGATTTTAAATGGAGGATTTTTAACAGCTCTGAACACCTTTTCCACTAATTTGCACCTATATACACACACTGTGATGATGATGTAATGATATAGTAAATAAATAGAAATCTGAAAGTGGTGTTTTCATGCTAGTGGCTTCCTCTACTTCCTCTACTTCCTCTACTTCCTCTACGAGCTCCTCTCTCTATTGCCCCGTCCAGAGCAGCCCTCGGTGCTGGGCTGAGCAGTCCGAGGCCTCCCAGGACCTGCAAGGTTAATATTTGAAGGAAGGATGGCCCATAAATATGAGCAAAGGGACTTTTAATTAAATAAGCACTTCTTAAATATTCTCCTGGGCCTGCTGCTTTTGTTTAAGATGATTGATTGACTACTATCTCTCCAGGCAGGACCATTAGTTTCGCCACTCCCCTCCTGCACACTCCATCCCTCCCCACCTCCTCTCTATTTTTCCAGCTCTGCCAACATCTCTCCTCCCTTTCTCTCTCAATTACCCTCCTTCTCTTACCTCTCTTTTTTTCCCTCCCTCCCTCCCTCTCTTCTTTTCGAGTTCTCCGCATGCGTCTGCTGTCAGCTCTCCTTCCTTTTCTCTTTTCATCAGTCCACGTCCCTGAGACTCTCTCAGGAGGCCCATATTTCTCCAAACTCATGACAAGGTAATGAGGCCATGCTAAATCCTACCACGCCCTGGAGCTACATCAGAAGGTGGAGGGGGGCAGGTCGGCCCCTGCTTGGCCTGGCTGCCTCCACGTCTGTTTTCAGCCAACACTGCGAGGGAGCATCTGTCATCCCAGTCCAGTATCACGCCAAATTGTGTAAAGCACGCTGATTCACTAGAGGATACCGTGTCAGTGTCACGTTTCACCTCAGGTATGAAAAGTACGGTGGAAATATACAACTTCCGGGTCTGAAAGGAACCCAGGAATATATTTTCTTACTCAGTTCAGTTTAGTAAAGTTCAGCTTATTGTAATTCAAACATAAAGGAACAATATTCATTACCCAGCTGAGCAGGTTACAGAATAAAAAACACAAAATCATGGGGAAAGGACCAGCTGTGAAATAGTTTTTCAATTTTTGTGAGTGTCAAAACCTCCTCAAATGAACCGACTCGATCCATTCGGGTCCGATAACATTTGAAAAGTCTAGAAGAGCCACACGATTGAGTCATTTTAACCCCATTCATGTTAGTGGAGCATCAAACAGGAAGTTAGCCGTCTTAGCCGGCAGATCTCTAGGGTGATCATATTTTTAAACCTCCAAACCTCCAAAGGGATTTTCATCAGGCTGGGGAACAATTAGCTCAGCACTTGGAATTAGGGCTAGACATTATACAACGATCGGTTTGGTGGATAAATAGATCCTAACCTGCGGAAAAGTGGACTTAGTTGATCTCGCAGCTGGTGTTTGTATCCAGTAGAATAGAATAGAAAGCTTTATATATTTATATAAGGAGATTACAGGTGCCGACTCTATTTGAGCTTTAAAGACAAATAAAAAACATGACAACCAGATAAAAACAAGACACACACTCAGTTAAAAAAAAAAGATGACATAGTATAAAAAGATGAGATGCAGCTATAATAACG
>NW_026518763.1:0-14989 GCF_027409825.1 Scomber japonicus | reverse complement strand
TTCTTTCTTTTTTCTCTTTTCTTTCTTTCTTTCTTTCAGTTGTGATCCTTTTCTTCTTCCTCTTCTTTCTTTTTCGGCAATTAGACGAGAGTAGCGACACCTGACGACCTCGCTGGTCACCGGTTGGGATCATGTGATGTAAACCAGACTTTACTGCCCCACCTGCCCCCCCCCGCCTCCGATAGCCTCGGCTGTAATTACATCATCCCTTCATCTTCAGTCACACACACACACACACACACACACACACACACAGAGCGAACATAGCGACATGGTAGTTAACTATAATTACAGGAACAACATGATTAGCTGTGATGACTCCGGCGGTTAATCACAGACGACCTGCTTCATTACTGATACCCTTCATTATTCATTAAAGGGCCGTTCCGCTGCTTTTAAAGGTGTGTTATACGTTAGGTTAATGTTTGTCATCAGGTATTTACACTTTGAACGTGCAGAGATCTTCTAAATTAAGTTTGCAGGTTCGGGAGGGAGGAGGAGGGAGGAGGGAAGGAGGGTAGAAGAGGAGGAGGAAGGAGAGAGGAAGGAGAAAGAAGGGAAGGGGGAGGAGGGAAGGAGGAGAGAAAGGAGAGAGGAGGGAAGGAGGGAGGGAAGGAGAGAGGAGGGAAGGAGAGGAGAGAGGAGGGAAGGAGAGTGGAAGGAGGAGAGGAGAGGGAAGGAGAGAGAAGGAGAGAGGAGGAGAGAGGAGGAGAGAGGAAGGAGGAGGAAGGAGGAGAGAGGATGGAAGGAGAGAGGAAGGAGTAGGAGGGAGGAGGTTTAAAGGTGTGTTATACGTTACGTTAATGTTTGTCATCAGGTATTTACACTTTGAACGTGCAGAGATCTTCTAAATTAAGATTGCAGGTTCGGGAGGGAGGAGGAGGGAGGAGGGAAGGAAGGAAGGAAGGAAGGAGAGAGGAAAGAGGAGGGTATGAGAGAGTAGGGAAGGAGGAGAGAGGAAGGAGGAAGGAGGAGGAAATGAGAGAGGAGAAAGGAAGGAGGGAGGAGAGAGGAGAGAGGGAGGAGGAGAGAGGGAGGAGGAGAGAGGGAGGAGAGGGAGGGAGGAGAGAGGAGGGAAGGAAGGAGGAGAGAGGAGGGAAGGAGGAAAGAGAGAGGAAGGAGGAGGAGGGAAAGAGGAGAGAGGAGGGAAGGAGGAGAGAGGAGGGATGAAGGAGAGAGGAATGAGGAGAGGAGGAGAGAGGAAGGAAGGAGAGAGAAAGGAGGAGAGAGTAGGGAAGGAGAGAGGAGGGAAGGAGGAGAGAGGAAGGAGGGAAGGAGAGAGGAGGGAAGGAGGAGAGAGGAAGGAGGGAAGGTGGAGAGAGGAGGGAAGGAGAGAGGGAGAGAGAAAGGAGAGAGGAGGAGGGAAGGAGGAGAGAGGAGGGATGAAGGAGAGAGGAATGAGGAGAGGAGAGGGAAGGAGGAGAGAGGAGGGAAGGAGAGAGGGAGAGAGAAAGGAGGAGAGAGGAGGGATGAAGGAGAGAGGAAGGAAGGAGGAAGGAAGGGGGTGGAGAGAGGAAAGAGGAGAGAGGAATGAGGAGAGGAGGAGAGAGGAAGGAAGGAGAGAGAAAGGAGGAGAGAGTAGGGAAGGAGAGAGGAGGGAAGGAGGAGAGAGGAGGGATGAAGGAGAGAGGAATGAGGAGAGGAGAGGGAAGGAGAGAGGAAGGGAGGAGGAAGGAGGAGAGAGGAGGGATGAAGGAGAGAGGAAGGAGGAGAGAGGAGGGAAGGAGGAGGGAAAGAGGAGAGAGGAGGAGGAGAGAGGAAGGAAGGAGAGAGAAAGGAGGAGAGAGTAGAGAAGGAGAGAGGAGGGAAGGAGGAGAGAGGAGGGATGAAGGAGAGAGGAATGAGGAGAGGAGAGGGAAGGAGAGAGGAGGAGAGAGGAAGGGAGGAGGAAGGAGGAGAGAGGAGGGATGAAGGAGAGAGGAAGGAGGAGAGAGGAGGGAAGGAGAGAGGAGGGAAGGAGGAGGGAAAGAGGAGAGAGGAGGAGGAGAGAGGAAGGACGGAGAGAGAAAGGAGGAGAGAATAGGGAAGGAGAGAGGAGGGAAGGAGGGGAGGAGGAAGGAAGGGGGTGGAGAGAGGAAAGAGGAGAGAAGAAGGAGGAGAGAGGAGGGAAGGAGGAGAGAGGAAGGAGGGAAGGTGGAGAGAGGAGGGAAGGAGAGAGGGAGAGAGAAAGGAGGAGGAAGGAGGAGAGAGGAGGGATGAAGGAGAGAGGAAGGAGGGAAGGTGGAGAGAGGAGGGAAGGAGAGAGGAGGGAAGAAGGAGAGAGGAGGGAAGGAGGAGAGAGGAGGGAAGGAGAGAGGAAGAGAGAAAGGAGGGAAGGAAGGAGAGAGGAGGGAAGGAGGAGAGAGGAGGGAAAGAGGAGAGAGGAAGGAGGGAGGAGGAGAGAGAAAGGAGGAGAGAGTAGGGAAGGAGAGAGGAGGGAAGGTGGAGAGAGGAGGGAAGGAGAGAGGGAGAGAGAAAGGAGGTGGAAGGAGGGAAGGAGAGAGGAGGGATGAAGGAGAGAGGAAGGAGGGAAGGTGGAGAGAGGAGGGAAGGAGAGAGGGAGAGAGAAAGGAGGAGGAAGGAGGGAAGGAGAGAGGAAGGAGGAGAGAGGAGGGAAAGAGGAGGAGGAAGGAGAAAGAAGGGAAGGAGAGGAGAGAGGAGGGAAGGAGAGTGGAAGGAGGAGGGGAGGAGGAAGGAAGGGGATGGAGAGAGGAAAGAGGAGAGAGAAAGGAGGAGAGAGGAGGGAAGGAGGAGAGAGGAGAGGAAAGGAGGAGAGAGTAGGGAAGGAGGAGAGAGGAAGGAGGGAAGGTGGAGAGAGGAGGGAAGGAGAGAGGGAGAGAAGAAGGAGGAGAGAGGAGGGAAGGAGTAGAGAGGAGGGATGAAGGAGAGAGGAATGAGGAGAGGAGGAGGAGAGGAAGGAAGGAGAGAGAAAGGAGGAGAGAGTAGGGAAGGAGAGAGGAGGGAAGGAGGAGAGAGGAAGGAGGGAAGGTGGAGAGAGGAGGGAAGGAGAGAGGGAGAGAGAAAGGAGGAGGAAGGAGAGAGGAGGAGGAGAGAGGAAGGAAGGAGAGAGGAGGAAGGAGATAGAAAGGAGGAGAGAGGAGGGAAAGAGGAGAGAGGAAGAGGAGAGGAGGAAGGAGGGAAGGAGATAGGAAGGAGGAGGAAGGAGGGAAGGAGGGAGGAGAGAGGAAGGAGAGAGGGAAGGAGAAAGAAGGGAAGGAGAGGAGAGAGGAGGGAAGGAGAGTGGAAGGAGGAGGGGAGGAGGAAGGAAGGGGGTGGAGAGAGGAAAGAGGAGAGAAGAAGGAGGAGAGAGGAGGGAAGGAGAGAGGAGGGAAGGAGGAGAGAGGAGGGAAGGAGGAGAGAGGAGGGAAGGAGAGAGGAGGGAGGGAGAGAGAAAGGAGGAGGAAGGAGGGAAGGAGAGAGAAAGGAGGAGAGAGTAGGGAAGGAGAGAGGAGGGAAGGAGAGAGGAGGAGAGAGGAAGGAGGAGAGAGGAGGGAAGGAGAGAGGAGGGAAGGAGGAGAGAGGAAGGAGGGAAGGTGGAGAGAGGAAGGAGGGGAGGAGAGGAGGAGAGAGGAAGGAAGGAGAGAGGAAAGAAGGAGGAGGGAAGGAGAGAGAAGGAGAGAGGGGGAAGGAGAGAGGAAGGAGGAGAGAGGAGGGAGAGAGGAGGGAAGGAGGAAAGAGGGAGGGAAGAGACAGGAAGGAGGAGGGGAGAGAAGGAGAGAGGGAGAAGGGAAGGAGGGAGGAGGAGAGAGAAAGGAAGGTTCCTTCCTCCCTTCTTTCCTCCCTTCCTCCCTTCCTCTTTTCCTCCATCCCTTCCTTCTCTCCTTTCCTTCCTTCCTTCCTCCTGTCCTTCCTTGACCTGAGGAAATCTGTTTTAATGATCTTTTTATGAGAAGGAGTATAACTGATAGATGAGGCTAAATGGTTTCTAAGCAACATTAATAAATAATAAATTAACATAAAATAAGTTTTACAGATAATAAATGTTTCCTCTCAAACACATTCAGACTCTCTGCTTGTGGCTTCGCTGCTCTTCAGCCACTCAGCCAAGGTTTTTTTATTGCAGGTCATTCTCCGCTTTTTATAATTTAATTATGACATCAAGTAGTTGACTGCTGTTGCCTAGCAACCTGGAATATTTTAACATAAGCAGAAATGAATGGATGAATTTTTAGTCCAATAAATAGTTCATTAACCTTCCTGTTGTCCTCAGGTCAAGGAAGGAAGGAAGGAAGGAAGGAGGGAGGGATAGAGGAAAAGATGAAGGGAGGAAGGAGAGAAGGAAAGGAGGAAGGGAGGAATGAATGAGGAATGAAGGAAGGAAGGAAAGGAGGGAGGGAGGAAAAGAGGAAGGAAGTACGGAGAGAAGGAAGGAAAGAGGGGAGGAAGGAAGGAGGGAGGGATGGAGGAAAAGATGTAGGGAGGAAGGAGAGAAGGAAAGGAGGAAGGGAGGAATGAATTAGGAATGAAGGAAGGAAGGAAAGGAGGGAGGGAGGAAAAGAGGAAAGAAGTACGGAGAGAAGGAAGGAAAGAGGGGAGGAAGGAAGGAAGGAAGGAGGAGGATTAAATATTTAAATAAAACAAAACAATAAACAAAACTAACAACAGCCGTCATCATCATCATCATCATCATCATCGTCATCATCATCATCATCATCATCATCATCATCATCATCTTCATCGTCATAGTGCAGCAGCTCAACATCAACCATCAACACACATCTCTCTGCTCGCCTCATGCACAAAGTCAGAGAGTTACTTCTGCTCCGATATGTCTTATAGATCTGGTGTGTGTGTGTGTGTGTGTGTGTGTGTGTGTGTGTGTGTGTGTCTGTGTGTGTGTGTGTGTGTGTGTGTGTGTGTGTGCATGTGAAGTGAACACACCTCTTCCTGCGCAATGTTGCCTTGGAAACAGGGGAAAGTGAATATGGAGCTCGGCTTTGCTTCTCGCCCTCAACAAGTGGAAGGGTCACTTGTCATCATCTGCGTGTCATATACACACACACACACACACACACACACACACACACACACACACAGATACAGACACACTCACACACACACACACATACACACACACACACAAAGACACTCACGCACACACACACACACACACACACACACACACACACACATACACACAGACACTCATGCACACAGACACACACACACTCTCACACACACACACACTCTCACACACACACTCACGCACACACACACACACACACAGACACACACACACACTCACTCACGCACACAAACACACAGACACACACTCTCACACACACTCACACACACACACAGACATACAAAGACACTCTCTCACACACACACTCACACACACACAAAGACACTCACGCACACACTCTCACACACACACACTCACACACACACACACACACACACACACACACACACACACACACACACACACACACACACAGAGTGGCAGTCCTGACATAGAGGCGTGTAATGACGGCAGCGTGTCTCCATCATGGTGAACAATAAGTGATTGTTAATAAAATTGTCCGACACACTGACGGGACCGTTTTCCCGCCTCTGGATCTGTGACTCAGACTCCATGTGACGGTATTTACAGGAAACAGCAACGTTTTTGCGGGGGGGGGGGGGGGTGACCTTTTCAGTGAAGTTAACACGAGCTGCAGCACGAAATGTCTGAACAGCTGTGTTAAAGAAGGAGACTCTGCCTGCAGGAGAGAGGAGGGAAGGAGAGAGGAAGGAAGGAGAGAGGAAGGAAGAAAGAGGAAGGGAGGAAGGAGAGAGGAAGGAAGAACAGAGGTAGGAAGGAAGGAGAGAGGAAGGAGGGAATGAGAGATGAGAGAAGGAGAGGAAGGAAAGAGGAGGGAAGGAGGAGAGAGGAGGGAAGAAGGAGAGAGGAAGGAGGAGAGAGGAGGGAAGGAGAGAGGAAGGAGAGATGAGGGAGGAAGGAGAAAGAAGGGAGGAGGGAGGAGAGATGAAGGAAGGAGAAAGGAAGGAAGAAGGAAGGAAGGAAAGAGGAAAGAGAGAACAGAGGAAGGAAGGAAGGAGAGAGGAAGGAGGGAAGGAGAGATGAGAGAAGGAGAGATGAGAGAAGGAGAGGTGAGGGAAGGAGAGGAAGGAAGGAGGAGGGAAGGAGAGAAGGAGAGAGGAAGGAAGGAGGAGAGAGGAAGGAGAGAGGAAGGAAGGAGGAGAGAGGAAGGAGAGAGGAAGGAAAGGAGGAATGAAGGTAGGAAGCATAAACACATCAGTCCTCAGGTTTCTGAACAGAGTAAAGCTCACAGGAAGGATCTGGCTCGCGGCTCAGTGAACGACAGACTGAGAGCTGAGATACCAGTCAGAGAAAGCTTGCAGCAGCTTCTCTTTCATTCCTCTCTTCTCTCTTCATTCCTCTCTTCTCTCTGTTCATTCCTCTCTTCTCTCTTCATTCCTCTCTTCTCTCTTCATTCCTCTCTTCTCTCTGTTCATTCCTCTCTTCTCTCTTCATTCCTCTCTTCTCTCTTTCATTCCTCTCTTCTCTCTCTTCATTCCTCTCTTCTCTCTTTCATTCCTCTCTTCTCTCTTCATTCCTCTCTTCTCTCTGACCAACACGCTGCAGAACATGAGTTTTATGTAAATCAGTAAACACACACACAAACAACAATCATCTAATTACCTTCCAACACATTTATATCATCGTTTAATGAGAAGCAGCTGATGTTTGGTTTGAGTTAAAGTTACAGGAAGTGAACAGGACCAACCTCCATGATGTCTTACTACCAACCTCCATGATGTCTTACTACCAACCTCCATAGTGTCTTACTACCAACCTCCATAGTGTCTTACTACCAACCTCCATGATGTCTTACTACCAACCTCCATAGTGTCTTACTACCAACCTCCATAGTGTCTTACTACCAACCTCCATGATGTCTTACTACCAACCTCCATAGTGTCTTACTACCAACCTCCATGATGTCTTACTACCAACCTCCATAGTGTCTTACTACCAACCTCCATAGTGTCTTACTACCAACCTCCATAGTGTCTTACTACCAACCTCCATGATGTCTTACTACCAACCTCCATAGTGTCTTACTACCAACCTCCATAGTGTCTTACTACCAACCTCCATGATGTCTTACTACCAACCTCCATAGTGTCTTACTACCAACCTCCATAGTGTCTTACTACCAACCTCCATAGTGTCTTACTACCAACCTCCATAGTGTCTTACTACCAACCTCCATAGTGTCTTACTACCAACCTCCATGATGTCTTACTACCAACCTCCATAGTGTCTTACTACCAACCTCCATAGTGTCTTACTACCAACCTCCATAGTGTCTTAGTACCAACCTCCATGATGTCTTACTACCAACCTCCATAGTGTCTTACTACCAACCTCCATAGTGTCTTACTACCAACCTCCATAGTGTCTTACTACCAACCTCCATAGTGTCTTACTACCAACCTCCATAGTGTCTTACTGCCAACCTCCATAGTGTCTTACTGCCAACCTCCATAGTGTCTGACTACCAACCTCCATAGTGTCTTACTACCAACCTCCATGATGTCTTACTACCAACCTCCATAGTGTCTTACTGCCAACCTCCATAGTGTCTTACTGCCAACCTCCATAGTGTCTTACTGCCAACCTCCATAGTGTCTTACTGCCAACCTCCATAGTGTCTTACTACCAACCTCCATAGTGTCTTACTACCAACCTCCATAGTGTCTTACTACCAACCTCCATGATGTCTTACTACCAACCTCCATGGTGTCTTACTACCAACCTCCATAGTGTCTTACTACCAACCTCCATAGTGTCTTACTACCAACCTCCATGATGTCTTACTACCAACCTCCATGATGTCTTACTACCAACCTCCATAGTGTCTTACTACCAACCTCCATAGTGTCTTACTACCAACCTCCATAGTGTCTTACTACCAACCTCCATAATGTCTTACTACCAACCTCCATAGTGTCTTACTACCAACCTCCATGCTGTCAATCAATCTCAATCAATCAATCTTTATTTGTATAGCGCCAAATCACAACAAAGTTATCTCAAGGCACTTTACACATAGAGCAGGTTCTAAACCAAACTCTTCAGGTTTTAACTTTAAAGAGACCCAACATTCCCACATGAGCAACAGTGGCGAGAAAAAACTCCCTTTTAACAGGAAGAAACCTCAGGCAGAACCAGACTCAGAAGTGGGCGGACATCTGCCTCGACCGGTTGGGGTTGAGAGGAGAGAAAGGAAGGATAGAGGAGAGAGGCACAATGAAAATCAACAATGGAGCCAGATGGTCCGGGACTGGAATCCGTCATCCGGTCGTCTACAGGCCCAGATTACCTGTAGGACGAGAAAGCAGAGCCAGAAACCAGAAACCAGAAAGACAACTTCCGGGGAAGAAGTTTAGGTTATTGAATGCATTAATAGAACATGAGTGTTAATGGATATAGATAGATAGAGAGAGAGAGAGAGAGGAGGAGGAGAGAGAGGCCCGGTGCATCATGGGGGTGGGGGTCCCCCGGCAATCTAAGCCTATGGCAGCATAAGTTAAGAGCTCAAAGAGCCCTAACTATAAGCTTTATCAAAAAGGAAAGTTTTTAGCCTACTCTTAAATGTAGGGAGGGTGTCTGCCCCCCGGACCAAATCTGGAAGATGGTTCCACAGGAGAGGAGCCTGATAGCTGAAGGCTCTACCTCCTGTTCTACTTTTAGAGATATTAGGAACCACAAGTAGACCTGCATGCTGGGAGCGAAGTCTTCTAGTAGGTACATAAGGTACTATCAGTTCTTTGAGATATGATGGGGCCTGACCATTAAGAGCTTTGAAGGTGAGGAGGAGGATTTTGAATTCTATTCTGAATTTTACGGGGAGCCAATGCAGTGAAGCCAAGATGGGAGTAATATGTCTTACTACCAACCTCCATGATATCTTACTACCAACCTCCATAGTGTCTTACTACCAACCTCCATGGTGTCTTACTACCAACCTCCATAGTGTCTTACTACCAACCTCCATGGTGTCTTACTACCAACCTCCATAGTGTCTTACTACCAACCTCCATGGTGTCTTACTACCAACCTCCATGGTGTCTTACTACCAACCTCCATAGTGTCTTACTACCAACCTCCATGGTGTCTTACTACCAACCTCCATAGTGTTTTACTACCAACCTCCATGATATCTTACTACCAACCTCCATAGTGTCTTACTACCAACCTCCATAGTGTCTTACTACCAACCTCCATAGTATCTTACTACCAACCTCCATAGTGTCTTACTACCAACCTCCATAGTATCTTACTACCAACCTCCATAGTGTCTTACTACCAACCTCCATAGTGTCTTACTACCAACCTCCATAGTGTCTTACTACCAACCTCCATGATGTCTTACTACCAACCTCCATAGTGTCATACTACCAACCTCCATGATGTCTTACTACCAACCTCCATAGTGTCTTACTACCAACCTCCATGATGTCTTACTACCAACCTCCATGATGTCTTACTACCAACCTCCATAGTGTCATACTACCAACCTCCATGATGTCTTACTACCAACCTCCATAGTGTCTTACTACCAACCTCCATGATGTCTTACTACCAACCTCCATAGTGTCTTACTACCAACCTCCATAGTGTCTTACTACCAACCTCCATAGTATCTTACTACCAACCTCCATAGTGTCTTACTACCAACCTCCATAGTGTCTTAGTACCAACCTCCATGCTGTCTTACTACCAACCTCCATAGTGTCTTAGTACCAACCTCCATGCTGTCTTACTACCAACCTCCATAGTGTCTTACTACCAACCTCCATAGTGTCTTACTACCAACCTCCATGATGTCTTACTACCAACCTCCATAGTGTCATACTACCAACCTCCATGATGTCTTACTACCAACCTCCATAGTGTCTTACTACCAACCTCCATGATGTCTTACTACCAACCTCCATGATATCTTACTACCAACCTCCATAGTGTCTTACTACCAACCTCCATGATGTCTTAGTACCAACCTCCATAGTGTCTCACTACCAACCTCCATAGTGTCTTACTACCAACCTCCATGGTGTCTTACTACCAACCTCCATAGTGTCTCACTACCAACCTCCATGATGTCTTACTACCAACCTCCATAGTGTCTTACTACCAACCTCCATGATGTCTTACTACCAACCTCCATAGTGTCTCACTACCAACCTCCATAGTGTCTTACTACCAACCTCCATGATGTCTTACTACCAACCTCCATGATGTCTCACTACCAACCTCCATGATGTCCTACTACCATAGTGTCTTACTACCAACCTCCATAGTGTCTTACTACCAACCTCCATGATGTCTTACTACCAACCTCCATGATGTCTTACTACCAACCTCCATAGTGTCTTACTACCAACCTCCATGATGTCTAACTACCAACCTCCATAGTGTCTTACTACCAACCTCCATAGTGTCTTACTACCAACCTCCATGATGTCTTACTACCAACCTCCATGATGTCTTACTACCAACCTCCATAGTGTCTTACTACCAACCTCCATAGTGTCTTACTACCAACCTCCATAGTGTCTCACTACCAACCTCCATGATGGTGATCAGGTTCTCGTGTGTGTGTGTGTGTTAAATAGGACCTTTGTGTGTTTTTTAGGTGTGTGTGTATTAACTAGGACCTGTGTGTGTGTGTTTTTTAGGTGGGGGACTCAGGGCGACTTCACCACCACTCATCCTTTACCTTCAGTCAAAGTGAAGCTGTTCACAGAGAGCACCGGCGTCCTGGCTCTGGAGGACAAGGAGCTCGGCAGGGTGAGTCCAAAATATTAATATTACACAGTTACATTCTCAATATGTGTGTTTTAATTATCTCTTTAAATATCTAAAAACCTTAAAAGTTGCATCTCCTCCTTCTCCGTCATGAAGAATCCAGTATCTATAAATATGCAGATTATTTTAAAAGCTGATTTAACTGTAAAGTTTATTCTCAGTTATTTTAAAATAAGTTTGTTTGTTTGTGACTTAAAGGCTTTAAGTTTCTGCATCACACTGTAAAAGATTAATAAGATTCATACTGGATGATTCAGGTTAATGTAGGTCAAAGTGCTTTAAAGCTGATAATAAGATAATATAAAGGAATAAAAATGAAGAAAGACCATTTAGAGAGTAGATTTTATTATACTTTTTATTTTAAATTACTTGGTTGTATGAGATTATATTATGTACATTTTCTTCATCTTCTATTGATAAATGTCTAATCTTTTTATGTACCACAAATCACATAACTATAATACAAAACTATTTATTGTGTCCACAGTAAACATGAATTAATCAATCCATTCAAATGAATTAGCTCAGTTTACTGGCAAAACAGAGAGACAAGTAGAATTAGCCAATTACAAAAAGGTAGGTCAGTTTCTGCCCAGCGACAGGTTGCTAAGGCCCTACGGTTGCTAAGGGCAGCTAAGACCCTACGGTTGCTACGGCGATTTGAGAATGTGCTTGGAAAAAGTTCTCAAAATTCTGAAGAATTTGGCTTCTGACAAGGTCCCGAACAATTGCAAACTGTGAGAAAACCGTAACTCCTGTCCAAAAACCGAAAACACCGTGAGAGACACAGAAGCCGGCAGATTCTGACAGTGTTTATTTTATTCACATATTCCTTAAAATGAGCGAGTAAGCTCAGTGCGAACACAGAGTGAGATTCTTTTGAAAAAAGAAGACGACTACATTAGGGTCAATGCGGAGCGAGACGGATTGCCGCCGGTCTCGGCCCCCCCGTTTAAATTTTGTGCAGACCCCGCCTGTCAAAGTCACATTTTATGAATCTCAACACCTATGTCTACATTTTGACCAAAAATTATGTGTCTCCGTTTTACGGTTTGGCCGTGAGCTCGAGTTAAAAATAAAGATTAAGGTTATTTTTTACTGCTTCTCTCACTCTAGCTAACTGCCGCTTCCACTCTAACTTTGAAGAAAAAGTGATTTCCACTCCTCGTTTGACTGCTCATAGTTTAAAAAGTTTACATGTTATGGAAAAACAGTTTGGTGTTTTGGAGAGAGCACAAGTTTTCCTCCGTTTTAAAGTTTAAATCATGTTTCTACGTGCAGGTATGAGCGAGCTAGGTGACTCTGAAAAAAGGTGAAATTTTGTGTTTTAAAAAAAAAATTCCCATTCATTTTCAATGGAGAAATCTCCCAGTTTTTTGGGAATAACTTTGGGAAAAATTGGAATTGCAACACCAAAAGTCAGAGCACCCCTCCCCCGATCGAGCCGCACGTTTTGATGTATATATTGTCAGGGTTTTCTCAAAGCTGCGGGAGGAGTTATGAGCCGAAATTTCGCGGAAGAAGAAGAATAAGTATGGAGAAGATTGCCCCGAGGCATCTATGGCACTCCTGGCACCCGTAGCACTAATAATATAAAGTAACTCCTTTGACAGTTTTTCTCCACACAGTGACATTCACATCTGTCATTTTTTATCTTAAAACATAATTAACAGACTGACAGACTCAACTACATCCTTTTAGTTTTATTACATATTATTTATGTAATAAAAGTTGCTGTCTTATTGGAGATAAATGATCAGTCTGCAGGAAACAGACTCAGAATTAATTCATTTCAGGCTCAACATGAACTAGAACTTAATTTAACTGTATGCCTTACATTATAATCCTATGAATAATTTAGTTTAACATATTAATTATTTATTTTAAAATGACTATTTATATAAATCCAGTTGTGTTTGTAGTTTAAGCATCAAATTAAACTCATATTCTTAATAATCTGCATTATTTCACCATGTAAATGTGTGGTGTTTGATCAGCGTGACTTTGTTTTCTAAGAGCCTGAAGAGCAGAGCGATGACAGGAAGTGACAGACTGACAGGAAGTGACAGACAGACAGGAAGTGACAGACAGACAGATGGCTACTGACACTTCCTCTGCTGGACATTAACTCTGTTTTAACACTTCAGACTCCGTTAAAATCCTTCTAGAAATAATATAAACTTTATTAAAGACCTGATAAATCTCCTCATGTTTGTTTATTTAATTAAACACATTGTTAAACACTAAATAAGCTTGTATTGATATAATAAAATAAACTCATTAAGAACTAATAAACTAATTTGTAGAGAATCAGCAGAATGAAAACAGTCGACTCATCACTTTATAAATCCTGTCAGACAAAAAAGCTCAGTCAGCATCAGTATCAACAGCTCAGCAACACACATACAGACAGACACACATATATATACACACACACACACACTGAGACACACTGAAACATACACAACCTGAGATAGACACACACATACATACACACACATACACACACACACACAGACACACACATACATATATACACACACATATATATATACACACATACACACACTGAAACATACACAACCTGAGATAGACACACATACACACACAGACACACACATACATACACACGCACACTTGCACACACATACACTCTCACACACACACACAGACAGACACACACATATATATACACACACACTGAGACACACTGAAACATACACAACCTGAGATAGACATACACTCTCACACACACAAACACATATATACACACACATACACACACACACACACACTGAAACATACACAACCTGAGATAGACACACATACACACACAGACACACACACACATACACTCTCACACACACACACACACACACTGCTGATGTCTCAGCACACATCGTTCCACAGTTACTGATCATAGTTTGTTTCATTAGCTGCAAAGTAAAGAGTTTAAAACCAGAACTCACACACTGTTATAGAGTTATTATCATTATAGGTTAGTGTTGACCCACCCTCTCTAACTCTGACCCTAACCCTCTGTGTGTCTGCAGGGTTAGTGTTGACCCACCCTCTCTAACTCTCACCCTAACCCTCTGACCCTCTGTGTGTCTGCAGGTGCTTCTGAACCCGACCATGTTGACCCACCCTCTCTAACTCTGACCCTCACCCTCTGACCCTCTGTGTGTCTGCAGGTGCTTCTGAACCCGACCATGTTGACCCACCCTCTCTAACTCTGACCCTCTGTGTGTCTGCAGGTGCTTCTGAACCCGACCATGTTGACCCACCCTCTCTAACTCTGACCCTAACCCTCTGCCCCTCTGTGTGTCTGCAGGGTTAGTGTTGACCCACCCTCTCTAACTCTGACCCTAACCCTCTGTGTGTCTGCAGGGTTAGTGTTGACCCACCCTCTCTAACTCTGACCCTAACCCACCCTCTCTAACTCTGACCCTAACCCCCTCTGTGTGTCTGCAGGTGCTTCTGAACCCGACCATGTTGACCCACCCTCTCTAACTCTGACCCTGACCCTCTGTCTGTCTGCAGGTGCTTCTGAACCCGACCATGTTGACCCACCCTCTCTAACTCTGACCCTAACCCTCTGCCCCCCTGTGTGTCTGCAGGTGCTTCTGAACCCGACCATGTTGACCCACCCTCTCTAACTCTGACCCTCTGTCTGTCTGCAGGTGCTTCTGAACCCGACCATGTTGACCCACCCTCTCTAACTCTGACCCTAACCCCCTCTGTGTGTCTGCAGGTGCTTCTGAACCCGACCATGTTGACCCACCCTCTCTAACTCTGACCCTAACCCTCTGTGTGTCTGCAGGGTTAGTGTTGACCCACCCTCTCTAACTCTGACCCTAACCCTCTGTGTGTCTGCAGGTGCTTCTGAACCCGACCATGTTGACCCACCCTCTCTAACTCTGACCCTAACCCTCTGACCCTCTGTGTGTCTGCAGGTGCTTCTGAACCCGACCATGTTGACCCACCCTCTCTAACTCTGACCCTAACCCTCTGACCCCCTGTGTGTCTGCAGGTGCTTCTGAACCCGACCACCAACGGACCCAAACAGGCCGAGTTTCACCGGATGGTCGTTCCTAAAAGCAGCCAGGACTCTGAGCTGAAGATCAAACTGGCTGTCAGGATGGACAAGCCCCCCAACATGAAGCACAGCGGGTGAGTCTGAGA
>NW_026518762.1:12500-15014 GCF_027409825.1 Scomber japonicus | reverse complement strand
CTCTCTGTCTGTCTCTCTCTCTCTCTCTTTCTCTCTCTCTGTCTCTCTGTCTCTTTATGTCTCCCTCTCTCTCTCTCTCTCTCTCTCTCTCTCTCTCTCTCTTTCTCTTTCTCTCTCTCTCTCTCTCTCTCTCTCTCTCTCTCTCTCCCCCCCCTCTCATAGTTTTGTGTGCAGTAGTATTACAAACAGCGACAGTGTGTGTGTTGTAATGTTTTTGCCTCCATGCAGCTTCGTTAAAGTTATCAGTGTCAATTCATTCTTCTTCTCTTTTTGTATTGTGTTGCCAACCTCCCCCTCTCCTCCTCCTCCTTCTCCTTCTTCTTCTCTTTTATTTATTCATTTATTATATTTTTTATCATCCCCCCCCTTTCTCATTCCATGTGTAGTCCAAAGACCGGGTAAGTTGGTTCATGATTGCCTTTTTTCTTTTTTTTTTCTTTTTGCTTTGCTCTTGATCTTCTTTCCCACACTTGGCTTCACGTTGACCTCACCGATAAACTCTGAAGACCCCCCCCCCCCCTCTCTGCCCCCCCCCCCCTCTCCTAAAAACACGACTGTCCCCCTTCTGAATGTCTTGATGGCTTTTCCATGCTGCTCTTTTTTACCCTCCTTTCCACAGAGGAGCTTAACTAACAGGAATGTGTGTGTGTGTGTGTGTGTGTGTGTGTGTGTGTGTGTGTGTGTGTGTGTGTGTGTGTGTGTGTGTGTGTGTGTGTGTGTGTGTGTGTGTGTGTGTGTGTGTGTGTGTGTGTGTGCAGATTTTTTTTTAAGTGAGTGACAAAATTTCCTCTTGCAGTTTTCCTCCCGGAGCATGTGAAGTTATGCATAACAACTTTTTTTGGTAGATAGTTAATGAAAGAATACAAACCAGAGTTTTAATGTCTATAAAACATCATTTAATTCACAGCAGCAGTAAAGGCAGAGTGTCGCTGTAGATGTTCTTCTGTTGGTTTTTGGGGTTTTTTTGACCCACTTCCTCATTTATTTTTTATTGATTTTAAGATTAATACACGGACATAAGGTATAAACTTTTTCTTCACAAACATCTAGACATAAAAATATCATTTTCAAATCATATTTAATTAATTATTTTATTATTTTTATTTATTTATTTTTATTATTATTTTTATCTATTTATTTATTTTTATTAATTATTTTTATTTATTTAATATTATTTTATTATTATTATGTTTATGTATTTATTTATTTTATTATTTTCATTTATTTATTTTTATTTATTTAATGATTATTATTATTATGTTTATGTATTTATTTATTTTTTATTTATTTTTATTATTATTATTTTTATCTATTTATTTATCTTTATTATTATTTTTTTATTTATTTTATTATTATTATTTATTTATTTTTTAATTTATTTCATTTTTTATTTTTTCTTCTAATTTATTCTTGTCCTTCTGTTATTAATTAAGACTTTTCTACTCATCCACTCATCTTTTAATAACCCTCGATGAGCCAAACACAGCAACATGTAGCACACAGCTCCACCTAGTGGCCAAATACAGCAGGTTTCCATTATCTCATAGCGTTAGTGATGTTGCCATGCTGATGAATTTTAAAGACATTTTTTACACAACTGCTTCCAACATTCCCCGTTAAAACCCCTCCGGAGGGATTCTCTCCACTAATCTCACCGTTTCCCTTCATGAACAACTGAGAATGTGCATGAGATGAATGTTCGATGCTATAATAAAAGGTTTGAATATGTTCCTCTGTGCATGTCGTGTCCCCTACGGTGGTAGAGGAATGCTTCCATACTGAATGGACTCTCACTCTCAGCTCTGGTTCTGGGAGAAAACTCTCAGTCCTTGAAGACCTGGCTCAGACCTCCACTTCACTCCCACGTTACTCCCACAAGCTTTTAACCTAAAATAAAATAAAAAAATAAATAAAAGGAGCCATCTGGTTAAACCTGGTTAGCTTCTAAGAGGCTGACGTTTACCTCAAACTTCTAAACAAAACAAAGACTTTCTGCAAGTTGTCCTCAGGTCAGGGGAGGAAGGAAAGGAGGGAGGGAGGAAAAGATGAAGGAAGGAAGGAAAGCAGGAAGGGAGGAAAGGAAGGAAGGAAAGCAGGAAGGAAAGGAGTAAGGAGGGGAGGAAAGCAGGAAGGGAGGAGGAAGGGAGGAAAGGAGTAAGGAGGGAAGGAAGGAAGGAAAGGAGTAAGGGGGAGGGAAGAATGAAGGAAGTGAGGAAGGAAAGGAGGAAGGAAGTAAGGAGAGAAGGAAGGGAGGAAAGCACGAAGGGAGGAAAGAAGGAAAGCAGGAAGGGAGGAAGAAGGGAGGGAGGGAGGAAGGAAGGAAAGGAGTAAGGAGGGAGGGAGGAAAAGAGGAACGAAGTAAGGAGAGAAGGAAAGAAGGGAGGAAGAACGGAGGAAAGAAGGAAAGGAGTAAGGAGGGAGGGAGGAAAAGAGGAATGAAGGAAGGAAGGAAAGAAAGAAGGAACAGTCAAAAGATATACCTGGTGAGCTTCTATAAGGCTGAGGCCGACGTTT
>NW_026518762.1:0-7500 GCF_027409825.1 Scomber japonicus | reverse complement strand
GTTTAAAATCCTGTTATTTTCCATTTGAAGGCAGTTTTAAGCCCATAATGTAAAGCATTTCTTACCAGAGTGTCTTAACTGGGAATCAATCACGGCTCTGCTGCGACTCCCACACTCCAAAATGGTCCTTTGGTGGAGCTGAGGCTGGCTTGGCTGCACCTGGGTGTTTAGCGTGGAGGTGCTAACTCAAACTCCACGTACTCCGGTGGTAGTTAAACTCCGTTTGACACAGGTTGCATTTTACTTTTGACTTGTCAACTGAAGCGTCTGGAAGTTTTTTAAAGTTAAACAAGCCGTTCAAAAGTCCAGTAGCTCTCTTACTTTCCATCAGCGCGGTAGGTTTACTGCAGGAGGCCACTTCAAAGCATAGCGTTACAGCTAGAGGAGCTGTCTACGGGGGAGTAGAAGGGACAAAAGGGCTTGCAACATTAAAATGTGATTAAAAAAAATTAACGCGTTATGGATTGCATTAATCTAATCGCGATTAACGTGTTAACGCTGACAGCCCTAGTGTGTATATATATATATATTACTATCTCTAGTTGTTTTATAACAATTTAGGCAAAGTTGTAAATCAATTTTCAGGTTTTCTTTATTGGAATAGTTGAATTTTTATTAGATTGTAGTGTAGATATGATGAAATATGAGATTAAAAACACTATAAAGATGATTATATCCGTATATCGCCCGCTCACTCCTACAGTCTGAGTGTTGACGCCTCACCTTTAATTCTTTTTGGCTCGTTGTTTATTTAATTTCTATGTTGTTGTTTTTTTCTCCACATGAAGCTGCTCTAACCAGCACTGCACTGCTGCCTCACTAACCCGCCTTTCTTTTCTTCTCACCATGCTCACTCTAACCCTGCTAACACCAGGAGGATGACGAGGGCAGCTGGGCCCAGGTTTGCACACATTTCCCCCCTTAAACCCCCCCCCCCCCCCTTCCACCAAACTACGCTCACTTCCTCTTAATGCTGCTACTCCTAACAACACTTTTTAAAGTATCTACCATAGTATGTATAAAAGAAATGGTTTGTGGACTGCTGCTCGGAAGCCAATAGTTTCTAATCTGGGCAGCGCCATCTTGAAAATTTCAGGTGCATGCTGGGAAAAATAAAAACACGGATTCTACTTATATGGGCATGAGGCGGGGCCATGGGCGGAGCGGGGAGGTTGCTATGGTTGCGAGGGCTGGATCTCGAGGACATTGGTCAATCAACCTGTCAATCAGGACGTAGCCACGCCCTAATGCATACCCTGCTTTATCGTCACATATAAAATCAGGGAGGCCAAAATGTCCCAAATGAACATCATACTGCATTGAAGAAGGCTTTAAACTAGCGATTGAGACCATAAACACATTTTGAAAACGTTTACTGAGGTTAGAAATCAAGTGAGAAGTTGGTGAATTCTCCATTGACTTGTATAGAGACGGTCGCCCCCTGGTGGCCTTTTGATAGAATGCAGCTCTAAGTTACTTCCTGGTTGGCTTCATTTCAGAGTACCAGAACACCCCGCCTGGTATCTACTAGAGGTGTTGCCTCAGTTTCCTCTCTGTATGACAGGAAATACCACAGTGTTCATTCACAGCGAGCGTGTCTGGACTGGTGCTGCTTCACTCATTTAAATTCGGACTCCTCCTAAATACTATCTGCAGAAACACACCTGAAATAATGAGTCACTGTCTTCTAAGAAAAACTGTGCTTGTGTTTTATTATCACTGCAGTTTGAATTAAGCCCAATGGACGAGAAATACAGCATGTTTCTAAAGTTTAAAATAAAATCGTTCTAATAATCGTGATTTAAATTTTGACCCAAATAATCGTGATTATGATTTTTTCCATAATCGAGCAGCCCTAGCAAATATATTACTGTCTCTAATACTGAACACAGATACACAATATAAGAATATAAACAGCATTCCTTAACATGAACTTAACCCTTAAACAGGCCTTACTAGTTATGTCATTTGCACCTAAAGTAAGTAAGGAAGGAAGGAAGGAAGGAAGGAAGGAAAGGCGGGAAGAAGGAAGGAAAGGAGGAAGGAAGGGAAGAAAGGGAGGAAGAAGGAAGGAAGGTAGAAAGGAAAGGAGGGAAGAAGGAAGGGAGGAAGAAGGAAGGAAGGAAAGGAAGGAGGGAGGAAGGAAAGGAAGGAGGGAGGAAGGAAGGAAGGAAAGGAGGGAGGGAGGGAGGAAGGAAGGAAGGAAGAAAAGAAAGGAAGGACAGATGAAGGAAGGAAGGAAGAAAGGAAGGACAGATGAAGGAAGGAAGAAAGGGCAGAAGGAGGGACCATTTACCCTAACAGCTGAACTTAGATCTGAGGAAGGAAGGAAGGAAGGAAGGACAGAGGAAGGACCCGAGAGGACAACACGAAGGTTAAAGAGTCTGTATCTCCTGGTGCCTGTCTGTTTAAGGGTTAATGCTACGTTCATCTTATAAGTGCTGGATGGAAGAGATGGGAAATATTAACATGTTTATGAGCAGGAAGTGATCAAGAGCATTGACAGTATCATCTATTAAATTGTAATCTGATTACACTCATTGACTTTAGCTGCTGAGGTGAGTTAAGTCAGATTCACATCGGTGCTTTCAGAAAGAGTCTGAGTCTGAATCACAGCTTTGATCTCATGTAGCTGAAGTGAAACCAGCGTCGAGGTTTCAGAAGGAAACCTGCGGTGACGGAGTTTATGATCTCTGAGGTTTTTATGTCGCTCGTTGTTTTTAGCGTGACGTGAATCTTATTTCCTGTGTTAAAACCACAGCGAGCGTTTGAAGAGTTAACCAACAGCTACACAGATGGTTTGATGCTGGATCATAACAAGATGAAAGATGAAATGATACTCTCTCTACTAGAACTCTATACTCTCTCTACTAGAACTCTATACTCTCTACTAGAACTCTATACTCTATATACTAGAACTCTATACTCTATATACTAGAACTCTATACTCTATATACTAGAACTCTATACTCTCTACTAGAACTCTATACTCTCTACTAGAACTCTATACTCTATATTCTAGAACTCTATACTCTACATTCTAGAACTCTATACTCTACATTCTAGAAATCTATACTCTACATTCTAGAACTCTATTCTCTTTATTCTAGAACTCTATATTCTATATTCTAGAACTTTATATTCTACATTCTAGAACTCTATACTCTACATTCTACAACTCTATACATTCTAGAACGCTATACTCTACATTCTAGAATTCTATACTCTATATACTAGAACTCTATACTCTACATTCTAGAACTCTATACTCTACATTCTAGAACTCTATACATTCTACAACTCTATACTCTATATTCTAGAACTCTATACTCTACATTCTAGAACTCTATACTCTACATTCTAGAACTCTATACTCTATATTCTAGAACTCTATACTCTATATACTATAACTCTATACTATATATTCTAGAACTCTATATTCTAGAACTCTGTACTCTACATTCTAGAACTCTGTACTCTACATTCTAGAACTCTATACTCTATATTCTAGAATTCTATACTCTATATTCTAGAATTCTATACTCTACATTCTAGAACTCTATACTCTATATACTATAACTCTATACTCTACATACTAGAACTCTATACTCTATATACTAGAACTCTATACTCTACATGCTAGAACTCTATACTCTATATACTAGAACTCTATACTCTACATTCTAGAACTCTATACTCTATATACTATAACTCTATACTATATATTCTAGAACTCTATATTCTAGAACTCTGTACTCTACATTCTAGAACTCTATACTCTATATTCTAGAATTCTATACTCTACATTCTAGAACTCTATACTCTATATTCTAGAACTCTATACTCTCAACTAGAACTCTATACTCTACATTCTAGAACTCTATACTCTATATACTAGAACTCTATATTCTCTAGTCAGAAGTTAAACGGTCTCTCTTCTGACTCTTCAGACGTTGGCGTACGGAGACATGAACCACGAGTGGATCGGTAACGAGTGGCTTCCCAGTCTGGGTCTGCCGCAGTACCGCTCTTACTTCATGGAGTCGCTGGTGGACGCTCGCATGCTGGACCATCTCACCAAGAAGGACCTGAGGGGGCAGCTAAAGATGGTGGACAGCTTCCACAGGTACGACACACTTTAAAAGTCATATTTTAGCTTTTTATTATCAACCATGAATGATGAAAATTTCAGGTGCATGCTGGGAAAAATAAAAACACGGATTCTACTTATATGGGCATGAGGCGGAGCCATGGACAGAGAGGGGAGGTTGCTATGGTTGCGAGGGCTGGATCTCGAGGACATTGGTCAATCAACCTGTCAATCAGGACGTAGCCACGCCCTAATGCATACCCTGCTTTATCGTCACATATAAAATCAGGGAGGCCAAAATGTCCCAAATGAACATCATACTGCATTGAAGAAGGCTTTAAACTAGCGATTGAGACCATAAACACATTTTGAAAACGTTTACTGAGGTTAGAAATCAAGTGAGAAGTTGGTGAATTCTCCATTGACTTGTATAGAGACGGTCGCCCCCTGGTGGCCTTTTGATAGAATGCAGCTCTAAGTTACTTCCTGGTTGGCCTCATTTCAGAGGACCAGAACTCCCCGCCTGGTAGAAACACGAAATAGAGCCCTGCTGATGATTTTGCAACAACAAGCTGACTCACAGACTTCCAACTGAACAATGAACAACTGTGTTTTATTGTTTTTTTGTGCAACAGGAACAGTTTTCAGTGTGGAGTGATGTGTCTGAGGAGGCTCAACTATGACCGGATGGATCTGGAGAGGAGGAGAGAAGAGTGTCAGCTGGAGCATAACGGTAACTGACTCACCAACAAGCTGAGACAAGAAATGTAGTTGTTGAAGGAAAGGAGCAAGGATGAAAGGAAGGAAGGGAGGGAGGAAGGAAGGAAGGAGGGGAGGGAGAAAGGAAAAGAGGGAGGGAGGAAGGAAGGAAGGAAAGAAGAAAGGGAGGAAGGTAGGATTGAAGGAGGGAGGAAGAAGGAAGGAAGGAGGAAGGATGGAGGAAAGGAAGGAGGAAGGATGGAGGGTAGGAAGGAGGAAGGATGGAGGGTAGGAAGGAGGAAGGATGGAGGGTAGGAAGAAGGAAGGAAAGGATGGAGGAAGAAGGAAGGAAAGGAGGGAGGGAGGAAGGAAGAGAGGAGAGGAAAGGAAAGGAAGGTAGGAGGGAGGAAAGAAGGAAGGAGGGAGAGAGAAAGGAAAAGGGGAAGGGAGGAAGGAAGGAATGAAGGTAGGAGGGAGGAAGAAGGAAGGAGGGAGGGAGGAAGATAGGAACGAGGGAAGGAGGGAAGGTAGGAGGGAAGAAGAAGGAAGGAGGGAGAGAGAAAGGAAAAGAGGAAGGAAAGAAGAAAGGGAGGAAGGTAGGAACGAAGGAAGGAGGGAAGGTAGGAAAGGAGGGAGGACGGAAGAGAGGAGAGGAAAGGAAGCTAGGAGGGAGGAAAGAAGAAAGGAGGGAGAGAGAAAGGAAAAGAGCAAGGAAGAGAGGTAGGAATGAAGGAGGGAAGAAGAAGGTAGGATTGAGGGAAGGAAGGAAAGGAGGGAGGACGGATGAGAGGAAAGGAAGGTAGGAGGGAGGAAAGAAAGGAGGGACGGAGAAAGGTAGGAACGAAGGAAGGAGGGAAGGTAGGAGGGAGGAAAGAAGGAAGGAGGGAGAGAGAAAGGAAAGAAGAAAGGGAGGAAGGTAGGAACGAACGAGGGAAGGAAGGAAAGGAGAGAGGATGGAAGAGAGGAGAGGAAAAGAAGGTAGGAGGAAGAAAAGGAAGGAAGGAAAGAAGGAAGGGAAGAAGGTAGAGTTTAAAGTTCCTTGTTCCCTTGGTTCCAGACGTTCTGGTGTGGAGTAACGAGCGAGTGATCAGCTGGGTTCAGGCCATCGGGCTCAAAGAGTACAGCAGCAACCTCTACGAGAGCGGAGTCCACGGAGCTCTGCTGTCT
Organism: Scomber japonicus; assembly: GCF_027409825.1. NCBI lineage: Eukaryota > Metazoa > Chordata > Actinopteri > Scombriformes > Scombridae > Scomber > Scomber japonicus. The sequence continues at coordinate 1,544 of NW_026518762.1, read as the reverse complement.
CTGGACGAGACCTTCGATCACAACGCTCTGGCTCTGCTGCTGCAGATCCCCACGCAGAACACTCAGGTACAGAACATAGAACACACAGAACACTCAGAACACACAGAACACTCAGGTACAGAACACGCAGAACACACAGAACACTCAGGTACAGAACAGGCAGAACACACAGAACACGCAGAACACACAGAACACACAGGTACAGAACACGCAGAACACTCAGAACACGCAGAACACTCAGAACACACAGAACACTCAGAACACTCAGAACACGCAGAACACTCAGAACACGCAGAACACTCAGAACACACAGAACACTCAGAACACACAGAACACTCAGAACACACAGAACACTCAGAACACGCAGAACACTCAGAACACGCAGAACACTCAGAACACACAGAACACTCAGAACACACAGAACACTCAGAACACGCAGAACACTCAGAACGTACAGAACACATAGAACACTCAGAACACGCAGAACACGCAGAACACGCAGAACACTCAGAACACACAGAACACTCAGAACACACAGAACACTCAGAACGTACAGAACACATAGAACACACAGAACACTCAGAACACACAGAACACTCAGAACACACAGAACACTCAGAACACGCAGAACACTCAGAACGTTCAGAACACGCAGAACACGCAGAACACTCAGAACACACAGAACACTCAGAACGTACAGAACACATAGAACACTCAGAACACGCAGAACACGCAGAACACGCAGAACACTCAGAACACACAGAACACTCAGAACACACAGAACACGCAGAACACTCAGAACACGCAGAACACTCAGAACACACAGAACACTCAGAACACGCAGAACACTCAGAACACACAGAACACTCAGAACACGCAGAACACTCAGAACACACAGAACACTCAGAACACACAGAACACTCAGAACACACAGAACACTCAGAACACGCAGAACACTCAGAACGTACAGAACACATAGAACACAGAACACACAGGTACTAAAACACAGAACACACAGATGCTAGAAAAACAGAACACACAGAACACACAGGTACAGAACACACAGAACACACAGGTACAGAACACTCAGGTACACACCTTCCTTCCTCCATTCCTTCATTCCTTCTTTCCTCTGTCCTTCTTTCCTTCCTTCCTCCCTTCCTTCTTTCCCTTCCTCTCCTCCATCCTTCCTTCCTCCCTTCTTTTCTTTCCTTTCCTCCCTTCCTTCCTTCCTCCCTCCTTTCTTTCCTTCCTTTCTCCCTTCCTTCTTACCTTTTCTTTCCTCGCATCCATCAATCCTTCCTTCCTCCTTTCATTCCTTCTTACTCCCTCCCTTCCTCCCTCCCTTCCTCCCTCCCTTCCTTCCTTCTTCCTCCCTGTCTTCATTCCTTCCTTCCATCCCTCCCTTCCTTCCTTCCTTCTTCCTCCCTCTCTTCCTTCCTTCCCTCCCTCCCTTCCTTCCTTCCCTCCTTCCTCCCTCCTTTCCTCCTTCCTCCCTCCCTTCCTTCCTTCTTCCTCCCTCCCTTCCTTCCTTCTTTCTCCCT
>NW_026518761.1:0-12500 GCF_027409825.1 Scomber japonicus | reverse complement strand
ACAGATTTCTATAACTGGAGAACAGATTTCTATAACTGGAGAACAAATGTCTATAAGTGGAGAACAGATGTCTATAAGTGGAGAACAGATGTCTATAACTGGAGAACAGATGTCTATAATGTCTATAACTGGAGAACAGATGTCTATAACTGGAGAACAGATTTCTATAACTGGAGAACAGATGTCTATAACTGGAGAACAGATGTCTATAACTGGAGAACAGATTTCTATAACTGGAGAACAGATGTCTATAATGTCTATAACTGGAGAACAGATGTCTATAACTGGAGAACAGATGTCTATAACTGGAGAACAGATGTCTATAACTGGAGAACAGATGTTTATAACTGGAGAACAGATGTCTATAAGTGGAGAACAGATGTCTATAAGTGGAGAACAGATGTTTATAACTGGAAAACAGATGTCTATAAGTGGAGAACAGATGTTTATAACTGGAGAATAGATGTCTATAAGTGGAGAACAGATGTTTATAACTGGAGAACAGATGTCTATAAGTGGAGAACAGATGTCTATAACTGGAGAACAGATGTCTATAAGTGGAGAACAGATGTCTATAACTGGAGAACAGATGTTTATAAGTGGAGAACAGATGTCTATAAGTGGAGAACAGATGTTTATAACTGGACAACAGATGTCTATAAGTGGAGAACAGATGTTTATAACTGGAGAACAGATGTCTATAACTGGAGAACAGATGTCTATAAGTGGAGAACAGATGTTTATAACTGGAGAACAGATGTCTATAACTGGAGAACAGATATTTATAACTGGAGAACAGATGTTTATAACTGGAGAACAGATGTCTATAAGTGGAGAACAGATGTCTATAAGTGGAGAACAGATGTCTATAAGTGGAGAACAGATGTCTATAAGTGGAGAACAGATGTTTATAACTGGAGAACAGATGTCTATAAGTGGAGAGTCAGATGTCTATAAGTGGAGAACAGATGTCTATAACTGGAGAACAGATGTTTATAACTGGAGAACAGATGTTTATAACTGGAGAACAGATGTCTATAAGTGGAGAACAGATGTCTATAACTGGAGAACAGATGTCTATAAGTGGAGAACAAATGTTTATAACTGGAGAACAGATGTCTATAAGTGGAGAACAGATGTCTATAACTGGAGAACAAATGTTTATAACTGGAGAACAGATGTCTATAACTGGAGAACAGATGTCTATAACTGGAGAACAGATGTCTATAACTGTAGAACAGATGTTTATAACTGGAGAACAGATGTTTATAACTGGAGAACAGATGTCTATAAGTGGAGAACAGATGTCTATAAGTGGAGAACAGATGTTTATAACTGGAGAACAGATGTCTATAAGTGGAGAACAGATGTCTATAACTGGAGAACAGATGTCTATAAGTGGAGAACAGATGTCTATAAGTGGAGAACAGATGTTTATAACTGGAGAACAGATGTCTATAAGTGGAGAACAGATGTCTATAAGTGGAGAACAGATGTCTATAACTGGAGAACAGATGTCTATAACTGGAGAACAGATGTCTATAAGTGGAGAACAGATGTCTATAAGTGGAGAACAGATGTTTATAACTGGAGAACAAATGTCTATAAGTGGAGAACAGATGTCTATAACTGGAGAACAGATGTCTATAACTGGAGAACAAATGTTTATAACTGGAGAACAGATGTCTATAAGTGGAGAACAGATGTCTATAACTGGAGAACAGATGTTTATAAGTGGAGAACAGATGTCTATAAGTGGAGAACAGATGTTTATAACTGGACAACAGATGTCTATAAGTGGAGAACAGATGTTTATAACTGGAGAACAGATGTCTATAACTGGAGAACAGATGTCTATAAGTGGAGAACAGATGTTTATAACTGGAGAACAGATGTCTATAACTGGAGAACAGATATTTATAACTGGAGAACAGATGTTTATAACTGGAGAACAGATGTCTATAAGTGGAGAACAGATGTCTATAAGTGGAGAACAGATGTCTATAAGTGGAGAACAGATGTCTATAAGTGGAGAACAGATGTTTATAACTGGAGAACAGATGTCTATAAGTGGAGAGTCAGATGTCTATAAGTGGAGAACAGATGTCTATAACTGGAGAACAGATGTTTATAACTGGAGAACAGATGTTTATAACTGGAGAACAGATGTCTATAAGTGGAGAACAGATGTCTATAACTGGAGAACAGATGTCTATAAGTGGAGAACAAATGTTTATAACTGGAGAACAGATGTCTATAAGTGGAGAACAGATGTCTATAACTGGAGAACAAATGTTTATAACTGGAGAACAGATGTCTATAACTGGAGAACAGATGTCTATAACTGGAGAACAGATGTCTATAACTGTAGAACAGATGTTTATAACTGGAGAACAGATGTTTATAACTGGAGAACAGATGTCTATAAGTGGAGAACAGATGTCTATAAGTGGAGAACAGATGTTTATAACTGGAGAACAGATGTCTATAAGTGGAGAACAGATGTCTATAACTGGAGAACAGATGTCTATAAGTGGAGAACAGATGTCTATAACTGGAGAACAGATGTCTATAAGTGGAGAACAGATGTTTATAACTGGAGAACAGATGTCTATAAGTGGAGAACAGATGTCTATAACTGGAGAACAGATGTCTATAAGTGGAGAACAGATGTTTATAACTGGAGAACAGATGTCTATAAGTGGAGAACAGATGTCTATAAGTGGAGAACAGATGTTTATAACTGGAGAACAAATGTCTATAAGTGGAGAACAGATGTCTATAACTGGAGAACAGATGTCTATAAGTGGAGAACAGATGTCTATAAGTGGAGAACAGATGTCTATAAGTGGAGAACAGATGTCTATAACTGGAGAACAGATGTCTATAACTGGAGAACAGATGTCTATAAGTGGAGAACAGATGTTTATAACTGGAGAACAGATGTCTATAAGTGGAGAACAGATGTCTATAACTGGAGAACAGATGTTTATAACTGGAGAACAAAAGTCTATAAGTGGGGAATTTGTTTAGCAGCAACTTTAAAGACTAATATCAGTCTCTAGTAGTTCTGTGTAAGGCAGGCGCTACTGAGTATGTGCAGGAATGCAGCTCTGTTTGCAACTTGTTGTGCTACAGATCACAACTTCTTGACTTTACATTTAAAGTAGGGCTGTCAGCATTAACGCGTTAATCGCGATTAGATTAATGCGATCCATAACGCGTTAATTTTTTTAATCGCATTTTAATGTTGCAAGCCTTTTTGTCCCTTCTACTCCCCCGTAGATGGCTCCTCTAGCTGTAGCGCTATGCTTTGAAGTGGCCTCCTGCAGTAAACCTACCGCGCTGATGGAAAGTAAGAGAGCTACTGGACTTTTGAACGGCTTGTTTAACTTTAAAACACTTCCAGACGCTTCAGTTGACAAGTCAAAAGTAAAATGCAACCTGTGTCAAACGGAGTTTAACTACCACCGGAGTACGTGGAGTTTGAGTTAGCACCTCCACGCTAAACACCCAGGTGCCTTGAAATGGAAAATAACAGGATTTTAAACATGCAATTCAAAACGCGATTAATCGTGATTAACTATGGAAATTCTGCGATTAATCTTGATTAAAAAATGTATTGTTTGACAGCCCTAATTTAAAGTCTTTGATTTTGGCTTCAAAAACTTGGATTCTTTATTGCCTCCAGCCATTAGGACGGAGTATCGGTACTCGATAACACAAACTTCATACAAGTTTTTAAAAAATATCATCTGTACCTAAAACACACTACGTTCCCCCTCATGCTCAGTGTCCTCTGAAGTTTGTCCCCGTGACTCACTGATATGTTTTTAATAGCTTGTGGCCATTAAACAGAGGTCTACAGCTGTTTTCATAGGATTGTACATATTTAGAAAAGCAAAAATGAAAATCACCTTCAAAGCATCCTGATGTCTTCATTATGAAACAGAAACTTGTCTACAGGCTTCTTTACTCAACAATTACAGCAAAGTGAGAGGCATCAATGACAGGAATTAGAGGAAGAAAGGAAGTGTTTTCAAGGATAATGTAAGTGTGTGTGTGTGTGTGTGTGCGTGTGTGTGTGTGTGTGGGGAGTTTTTCGGGCCACATTTGCTCATCATACCCAACAGAGACAAACAGAAATAACCACCTCTGTCATTTCTCCGAGCTAATTTTATCTCACCTCAGTATTTGTTATGTAATGAAACTCGCGCTCCCCTCTCGGAGCCCCGGCCCCTCTCTCTCTCACACGTTACATTAAGAGGGGACGCGGTGAGTAAGCATGACACTCGCTGACACTCCCGGTGTGCAGCGGAGCCTCGACATGACGGGTTATCAGGTGGGAGTCAAGAGGCGCAGGATCCACATCCAAAAAAGCTGGATTAGTTCAACTCAGACTGAAACTAGCCTCTAGAACTGTGATATTTAATCTATAAGACAAAAGTAGCTGTATAATCCTCCTGTTGTCCTCAAGTCAAGGATGGAAGGGAGGAAGAAGGAAGGAAAGGAGGGAGGGAGGAAGGAAGGAAGGAAGGAAGGAGGGAAGGAAGGAGGGAGGCCATGAAGGGAGGAAAGGAAAGAAGGAAGGAAAGGAGGGAGGATGGACGGTAGGAGAGAGGGAGGAAGGAAGAGAGCACGGAAGAAGAGGAAGAAGGAAGTAAAGAAGAAGGAAGGGAGGAAGGAAGGAAGGAAGGGAGGGAGGAAGGGAGGAAAAGAGGAAGGAACAAAGGAACGAAAGAAGGACAGGGGAAAGAGAGAAGGAGGGAAGGAGGAAGGAAAGAAGAACAGAAGGAAGGATGAAAGGGGGATGGAGGAAGGCAAGAAGAAAGAGAGGAAAGGAGGGAGGAAGGATGGAAGGGAGGAAGGCAAGAAGAAAGGGAGGAAAGAAGGGAGGAAGGAAGGGAGCATGGAAGGAAAGGAGGAAGGAAGGGAGGATGAAGGAAGGAAAGGAGGGAGGAAGGAAGAAGGAAGGGATGATGGAAGGAGGGAAGGAAAGGAGGAAAGGAAAGAAGGAAGGAAAGGAGGAAGGACAGAGGAAAGAACGCAGGAAGGACGGTAGGAGGGAGGGAGGGAGAAAGGAAAAGAGGAAGGGAGGGGCAAGGAAAGAAAGAGAGAAGGAAGGAAGGAAGGAAGGAAGGAAGGAAGGAAGGAAGGAAGGAAGGAAGGAGGGAAGGATGGAAGGAAGAGTCAAAACAGACGGGGAGGACGACAGGAAGCTGAAGCCAGACAGTAATGATGTCATACATCTGATATAGAGCTCAAATAATTTGCTGATTAATTGATTAGTTGAAGCAGTTCGGTTCCGGTTCATTAACCCTTTCTGTTCATATTCTGACTCATAATTCTCTCTCCACCAACTCACATTCATAAATTCCCCAATCAGTTATTAATTAATGTTTAATTAATAATTTTATTTGATTAAAATACATTCACAATCATTATTTTATGGTCCAGGAAAATAACAAACATGTTTAAATACTTTATTTCTAAATTTCTGAATAAAAAAGTTCAAATTTGGACATAAAAATCTGTATCAGCTGCACAAACATTTTAAAAATGATTTATTTTATTTCCATTTTTGTATATTCTGGGGTTACATTAGGAAAGTCTGGCTAAAAGAAATGTGTATATGGTGTTTTTATAGTTCTCAAACAGTATGTAAGGGTTAAATATGAATGTTTGCTGCTTTTCTTTAATATATTAATAAAGATTTTAACGTACTGAACCTTTAAATTTGGAAATGTTTAGTTGATTAATCAATCAGCTGATCAGTAGAACATGTATCAACACAATGCCAAAGTTTTAGGACTAGAATATGAACTCATTTATGCTCTTTGTTGCTTTCAGTTATTAAAAGTTAGAAGAATCGTTTTTAAAGATTAATCGATTCATTGATTATTTGATTATTTGATCAACAGAAAATATCTAGAAGGTGAAATATGAACTTATTTGTTGCCTAAAGCTGTTGGTAGTTTAAATATATTCAGTAGAAAGATCGAAAGTTTTCAGATTTGACAACATTTTTATTTAGTTGATTAATTGATCAGCTGATCGACAGAAAATGTTCTGAAACAAAGTCAATCTTTGAGTTTTAGGTCTTAAATATTAAATTATTTATCACATTTGTTGCTGAAAAGTGAACCTAAAAACATTTAATAACAGATTTTAAAGGATTCAGCCGACTCGTTATGAAAGATTAGTCGATTAATTGATTAGCTGATCAACAGAAGATATTTTTTAATAACACAATATTTGAGTTTTAGGTCTTGAATATGGACTTTTTTATGACTTTAAAGGCTGAAAAATATTGATAGCTTTAACTAAATGTATTTAAATCAAGACTCGTAAGTATTTGGGTTTGATAAGCAGATTAATTTTGATCAATTTTAATCAATCTTTGAGTTTTAGGTCTTAAATATGAACTTAATTATGAGTTTTGTTGCTGAAAGATGAACTAATGTAGCTCAAATTAATTTATTCAGATTTAATAAACAGATTAGTGCTTTAACAACTGATCAATTAGTTGATCTACTGAACATCAATTAACATTAATCATCTAATATATGAGTTTCTTATGATTTGAGATCAGAAGGTTTTAATATGTGATTAGTTTATTAGAGCCAAATTATAGGTGACTAATCATCTTTAACCCTCCTGGTGTCCTCAGGTCAAGGAAGAACTTAAGGAGGAAAAGAGGAAGGAAGTAAGGAGAGAAGGAAGGGAGGAAGGAAGGAAGGAAAGGAGTAAGGAGGGAGGGAGGGAGGGAGGGACGGAGGGACGGAGGGAGGGATGGAGGGAGGAAGGGAGGAAGGAAGGAAGGAAGGAAGGAAGGAAGGAATTTAGGGGAGAAGGAAGGGAGGAAGTAAAGGAGGATGGATGGAAGGAAGGAAGGAAGCAAGGAATGAAGGAAGGAAAGGGGTAAGGAGGGAAGGAAGGAAGGAAGGAAGAAAGGAAGGAAGGAAGGAAAGGAGTAAGGATGAAACGAGGAAGGAATTTAGGAGAGAAGGAAGGGAGGAAGTGAAGGAGGATGGAAGGAAGGAAGCAATGAATGAAGGAAGGAAAGGGGTAAGGAAGGAAGGAAGGAAGGAAGGAAGGAAAGAAAGGAGTAGGGAGGGAGGGAGGGAGGAAGGAAGGAAGGATGGAAGGAGGAGGGAGCAAAGAAAGAGGGTAGGAGGGGAAGAAGGAAGGAAAAATTAAAGAATGAGGAAGGAAGGAAGGAAGGAAAGAAGGAACAGTCAAAAGAGAGATGGGGTCAATTTGACCCGGGAGGACGACAGGAAGGTTAAAGAAGCAGGAATATCTTGTAGATTTGTTGCTTTTCTTCATGTTTTATGAGAATAAACTGAATATTTTGGTTGTTTGAAGCTTCGAGACAAAGTGTGACGAGCATTTTATCATTTGATCAACTTCCTGTTCCTGTTCCTGTTCCTTCCTGATTCATCACTACTCTACTCAGCAGATGAGTCCACCGTGGAAATAATCATTAGCTGCATCCCTGAAGCAGATTTGACAGATTCAGCCTCAAAAATATAAATAAATAAAAATAGTAAATGTCACAGAGCCCCCACAACACCCCCCCCCCCCCCCCGAATGTTCACCCCCCCCCCCTCCTCCCCCTCCCTCCCCATGTTCACCCCCGACTCCTAACACTTAACTACAAGCTCAATATGTCAGTGATATAACACAGCCGACCCTCCGGATAATCAACACTCCCTCCTCGTGTGTGTCTCTCTCTCTCTACATCTGCACCACACACACACACACACACACACACACACACACACACACACACACACACACACACACACACACACACACACACACACACACACACAGAGACAGAAAGTGACAGCACAAGCAAAACAGCAATAAAGGCTCTGTGTGTGTGTTATCAGTGAGGGCAGCTGCTGTTGTACTGCAGAGTGTCTATTGTCTTTTTTAACTTATCACATCCCACACACACACACACACACACACACACACACACGCACACACACGCACACACACACGCACACACACACACACTTACCCACTTACACATACACACACACACACACAGAAGATCACACAAGCTCTCCATAAGCTGCCTCCTGTACAAAATAAGACATCAACATTAAGGTTCAAGCCCTGAACTTGCTTCTTTTTTTCTTTTTTCCTTCTTTTTTTTTCTTCTTTTTCTTTCTTTTTTTTATTTAAATAAAAATTCAGAGCTGTGGAATAAATGTTCCTGTGAGGCAAACACAGTGCAGAGAGAGAGAGATCCTCTACTTCCCACGCACAATCTGACAGAGACACTGAGTCCACTTTGCATCTACCCACTGTGGCACCCATAGCCTCTTCAATTTGTCTACATCCTTTATTAGCCAAAGGGGAAGGGGGGGGGGGGGTTAGGAGAAAGGGGGGGGGGGGGCTGCCACACATCCTCATTTTTTTAATATCTCTATATCTATCTTTTCTTTCTTTTTACTTCTCTCCAAACAGGACACACCTCATTAGATTAGCAGCAGCAGCAGCATTATTCTCTTGACTTCTTCCACTAAGCTGTGTGCCAGGCTGTGATTAAAGCCAGCTGATGATGATGAGGATGATGATGATGATGATGATGGTGATGGTGATGAGAAGGCTTAATTCCGACACATCAGCTTTTCCCTGAAATTAGCCCCATTTGTCCCTAACTTGCCTTTGGGAAGAGGAGGAGGAAAAAGAGAGGAGGAGGAGGAGGAGGAGGAGGAGGGGGTGCAGGATGCCCAGAAGTGCCCCTGGACTCATTTTCATGCAATAATAAAAAATGAAAAAAAATATTATAAATCAAACTCTGATGCCTTATTCTATCGCTTTGCTCATGCATTTAAAGAATTGTGCAAAAAAAAAAGAAAGAAAGAAAAAAAAAAGGCAGATAATTGCTCATTAATTAGAGTCTAATTTTAGATGTGGGAGAGCTCCAGCGTGCGTTTTTGTTTTGAGGGGATGGAGAGATGCATCCATCCATCCATCATCCCATCATCATCATCATCACCTCCTCCTCTCACGCTCCTGGAGAGGCTTGCATGCAAAAAGAAGAAGAAGAAAAAGAAGAAGAAAAAGAAGAAGAAAAAGAAGAAGAAGAAAAGAGGAGAGACTCCGAAGATAAGGAGGAAAAGGGATGATCGGGCTTACTTGCCAAGCTCCTCGTACAGCTGGTATTCATCAGTGAAACGTGTGCAAGTAGTCGTTGCCATGGTGCGTTTCCTCTGCTGCTCGGACGGGGTGCGGGTGCCGAGTCCGAAATGTGCACGGTGCGTCGCTGCGGACGGGGAGGACCTCGAGGCTCGGTGTCTCCGCCCACCTCAAACCTCCGGTCGGCTGAGTGGTTCAGCTGCAGCCCGGCACACACACATATACACACACACACACACTGATATATATATACACACACACACATACATTCTCTCTCTCTCTCTCTCTCTCTCTCTCTCTCTCTCTCTCAGCTCAGCCAGGAGAGGATGAGGATGAGGATGAAGATGAGGAGGACGCACTCTTTAAATACCACACTAAATGGTAATGTGAGCTCACCACATGACGTGTTGCAGATTTAATATTTAAAAAAAAAAAGAAAAAGATATAAATAAAGAAATTAAGAAGAAAAAAAAAAGCAGCTGATTGAAGAGCGCGTGGGAGTAGATATTATTATTACAGAGCTAAATCATAAACCTGGCTGCAGCCTCTAAATGAAATGACCTCACTAGGAATCTGGAACTGAATTTATTATTAGATTAAAAAAAGGAAACCCTCAAACATCTACTGCATGAGTGTTTCATGTTTACTGAGAAACATTTAAAATATGAAAACATCATAGTTACATTAGGACATCTAACCCTAACCCATCATGGCCGGATTCACCTGTTAGAGCCCTCACAGGCTCACCCCCCCCCCCCCCCCCCAGGGGTAAAATACTGCTCTGGGCCCCAAAACCTAAAGATAATACTACTACAAATACTACTAATACTACCACAAATACTACTATTACTACTACTGCTACTACTACTACTACTACAAATACTACTACTAATAATACTACTAATACTAATACTATTACAACTACTACTAATACTACTAATAGTACTACAAATACTAATACTACTAATACTACTAATAGTACTACAAATACTAATACTACTAATAGCACTACTACTATTAATACTACTAATACTAATACTACTAATAGTACTACAAATACTAATACTACTAATAGCACTACTACTATTAATACTACTAATACTAATACTACTAATAGTACTATTACTTACTACTACTACTGCTACTAATAATACTACAAATACTATTACTACTAATACTACTACTACTAGCCTACTACTAGTACTACTACTATTACTACCAATACTACAAATACTACAAATACTACTACTACTACTACTACCATTAATAGTACTACTACTACTACTACTACAAATACTACTACTACTACTACTACCATTAATAGTACTAATACTACTACAAATACTACTACTACTACTACTACTAATAGCCTACCACTACTACTACTACAAATACTACAACTACTACTAATACTAATACTAATAGTACTACTAATACTGCTACAAATACTACAAATACTTCTAGTATTACTACTAATACTAATACTACTACTAATAATAATGACTGTATATCTATTATTATTCTATAATCTATCTGTTATTTAATGTTTATAACGGGTAATGGTAATTTCACTTATCGCTTCAAGCTGAAGAGAAACAAGCTTTCATTGAGTTATCGGACCACAACCACTCTGTGTTTCCATCTTACGCTCCTCCTCTCATCCCTTCATCATCCACTCTTTCTTTCCACTTCAAGAGTGCAAAGAGTGATGACTCCATATAGATACAATTATAAGTTACTTAAGAGTGAGTTACAGGAAGTATAAGAGCACTATCCGGATGTTTATAAGTATAAACAGATGCAGGAACTGGTTTTATATTTGCTTTAACTTTGTTTCTAAAGTGCTAATTTAAATATTACGATCATCAGTGAAGATAAATTCCTGCACAAAGCAAATAACTGCAGTCTGAAGTTAACGTAATTCATTCATAACTGTTAGAAAAACCACACTAAAATAATACAGAAATGGTCTGCTGTGAAATCTGATCCTGACCTGCCATGTAGAACCTGATAATGTAATAAAGTGCATTTCCCAATAATGTAACAATCTCTGTACCGACTGTTAAAAAAGTCTGTGTAAAGTAAGAATAAATATGTGTTCTGAGTTTGACATACCACAGAAAAGTGTGTTGTTAACCACCCTGCCAAATTTGAATGATTAAAAAAAATCCCCAAATATATGAAATTAGGCTTCAAAGTTGTGTAAAACTCTCTTTCTCTGCTCCCAAACGCGGTGGGCGTGGCCTCCGAGTCTGCTGAAGCCCCGCCCCTACCCAGTGTCACCTGTCAATCAAAGTCACCACCTCTACCAGAAACATGGACGCTACGTCTGAGAGCTTTCTGCTGCTAACTCAGCTGCTAGTTCGGCGGCTAACTCAGCTGCTCGCTCAGCGGCTAGCTCGGCTGCTAGCTCAGCGGCTAACTCAGCTACTAGCTCGGCGGCTAACTCAGCTAACTGTAGACTGTAGTAGTAGTAGTGTGTGCTGAATGTATTTGTACCTCTACAGCAGCACGTAACGCGGCGGTGATTAGCATAAACCCGCCCACTAAATCCTGAAACACAGTTTGTGAAGCCTCGCTCCACAATTCAAATCTAAATGGTTGAACTACATTAACCTTTATGAAAGCTGCTATATACTATAGATATATTGACTGACTGTTTGATTGTGTAAACTGTTAATAAGGTATGTTTTATTCCATTTATACGACTTAAGACTTACAACTCACCTGCTGGTTTAATTTACACCTTCGGAAATTCAAATCAAGCTGCTTAAAATGTAAATAATAAAACATTAATCTGCAGGTTATTGATCCAAAATAACAAGTTTGGTTTCTGAGCTTCAATTTTCAAAGTACTGATGAATGAAACTGATCTAAAACTCATTATAAAACTAAACTAAAGCTGCTCCTAACGCCTTAAACCCTGTGAGCTGATTCACATGAACTAAAATGTGTATTATTATATATTAAACAGTGAAATCAGCACATTACAAACACTGTTAAATATGTAGTTTTACCTCTGATGACATCATATTTTCCAGCTCAGCACCACATAAAAAAACCCCCCATTCCTCATGAAGGAGTGAAGCTGTTTTAAAAGAACATTAAAAAGTATAATCAGAAGAAAAAAGAAAATCAGTTAAAATAATAATCCCAACATCCCTGAAGTCATTTTATTTCAAAGCTAAATTGTTGTTTTGAGACGCAGCAGCTTGAACCAATGAGACAGCAGCAGATCTGTATCCAAGCTACCAAAGACAAAGATAGATCCTTCACATGGTGTTATTAATATTGTTCATTTTTTTTAGGCATTTTTTTTTATTATTATTTATTATTTATCA
>NW_026518760.1:0-15239 GCF_027409825.1 Scomber japonicus | reverse complement strand
CTGCCTCCTTACTCCTTTCCTTTCCTTCCTTTTTTCCTTCCTTTCCTTCTTTCCTTGACCTGAGGACAACAGGAGGGTTAAATAAAAAGAAAGTCACAGGTCAGGACAAAAAAAATGGCTTCTCGTGCCAATAATTTGTCATAAGATGATAAAATAATTTATCATTATCTTTTTATTCCCACGTTAAGTAGGTCAAATTACACGTTGAGTTTACATATCAGCAGTCTTCTCTTAGTCTGAGCTCCGTCTCTTCATCCTCTCATCCTGTCCTCCGTCTCCTCAGCACTGCCTCATCTCTGCAGGCCTTTTACTAAAGAGAAGCTCAGGTGAGAGTCCGAGAGGCAGTTTACAGTTTACAGCACCAGCAGTGATTTATCAGCAGTGATTCATCAGCAGTGATTTAAAGGAGTTGTGTATTTTTGAATGACTTGGATTTGGGTTTAATCTTCATCACATGAAACACTGATGAGCACGTTTATTATATAGTGTGATGTCATCGCTCATCGTCGTTTCTACTTTGAGCCCAAACAATGTTCATTATCATCATTTAATCTAAAAGTAAAAAGTCATTTAAAATAAAACCTGTATTAACGTGTCAAAGACCAGCTGCCCCGGACCGGACTGCCCCCCCCCCCGTCTCCTCACCCTCTAGTAGAGCTACGTGATCTGTGGTTAAAGGTTTCTTATTTATTGTGACAGCAGAGACGTTAGACGCTGTAGAACATGTTGAGATCTACTGGTGAGATAATAAGATGTTCACATTAATGTTCTTAACTCCTTTTTGGGGCACAGTGCTTGTAAAAATGTGTATTATATGTGTGTGTGTGTGTGTGTGTGTGTGTGTGTGTGTGTGTTCCTCTCTCCTTTTCTTCTTCCTTTCTCCCTTCCTTTCCTTCTTCCTTCCTTCCTTCCTTCCTCCCTACCTCTCCTTTCCTTCCTTCCTTCCTCCTCCCTTCCTTCCTTCCTTTCTTCCTTTCCTTCTTCCTTCCTTCCTCCTCCCTTCCTTCCTTCCTCCCTACCTCTCCTTTCCTTCCTCCTTCCTCCCTTCCTCCATCCCTTCCTTCCTTTCTTCCTCCCTCCTTTCCTTCTTCCTCCCGTCCTCCCTCCCTCCCTCCTATCCTTCTTCCTCCCTCCTTTCTTCTCCCTCCTTTCCTTCCTTCCTTTATCCTCCCTCCTTTCCTTCCTTCCTTCCTCCCTACCTCTCCTTTCCTTCCTCCTACCTTCCTTTCTTCCTCCCTTCCTCCCTCCTTTCCTTCTTCCTTCCTTCCTCCCTTCCTCCCTCCTTTCCTTCTTCCTCCCTCCTTTCCTTCCTTTCTTCCCTCCTTTCTTCTGCCTCCTTTCCTTCCTTCTTCCTCCCATCCTTCCTTGACTCAAGGACAACAGGAGGGTTTAAGAGGTAAAACATCTGAGGTGTGTGTGTGTGTGTGTGTGTGTGTGTGTGTGTGTGTGTGTGTGTGTGTGTGTGTGTGTGTGTGTGTGTGTGTGTGTGTGTGTGTGTGTGTGTGTGTGTGTGTGTGTGTGTGTGTGTGTGTGTGTGTGTGTGTGTGTGTGTGTTTTAGATGCCCAACAGCTCAGACCTCAGCAGGAGTTGGGAGAAGTCTCCACTGTGTGGTGTCGTAATTACAGTGCCTATAGAAAGTACTCATACTCTGTTTCTGACTTGTTTTTATTATTAAATCGTTTTACAGCATTAATCACAGTGGATGTTACAGGTTGGAGTTTTTTATCTTGATGCTGATAGTTAGAAAAATACTTACAGGAAAAAAAAAAAAAAAAAAAAAGTTTAACGTCATGAAGCTCATCATAGCATTAACCTCTATGTCGTCCTCCCGGGTCAAATTGACCCTATCTGTTTTGGCTGTTCCTCCCTCCTTCCTTCCTTTTCTCCCTCCTTCCTTCCTTCCTTCCTTCCTTCTTCTTACTCCCTCCCTCCCTCCTTCTCCTACCTTCTTCCTCCCTCCTTTCCTCCCTTCTTCCCTTCCTCCTTCCCTTCCTTACTTCCTTCCTTCCTCCCTCCTTTCCATCATTCTTTCTCCATTCCTTACTCCCTCCTTTCCTTCCTTCTTCCCTTCCTTCCTCCTTTCTTTCTTCCTCCCTTCCTTCCTCCCTTCCTCCCTCCCTCCTTTCCTACCTTCTTCCTCTCTTCCTTCCTCCCTGCTTTCCTTCCTTCTTCCCTCCCCTCCTCCCTTCCTCCCTTCCATCCTTCCTTCCTTCCTTCTTTCCTCCCTTCTTCCTCCCTCCTTTCCTTCCTTCTTCCCTTCCTTCTTCCCTTCCTCCCTCCTACCTTCTTCTTCCCTTCCTTCCTTCCCTCCTTCCTTCTTCCCTTCCTCCCTTCCTTCCCTCCCTACCTTCCTTCCCCCCTCCTTTCCATCATTCTTTCTCCATTCCTTACTCCCTTCCCTCCTTCCATCTTTCTTCCTCCCTTCCTTCCTTGACTCGAGGACAACAGGAGGGTTAAACTGTCTTCATCATCCTTCATGTTCCTCTCTCTGGTTTTGGGGTTAGCACTTTTTAAAGCTGGACAGTAACCCGAACTCACAGTTGGATTCAAATGTGTTTAACTTAAAATGATTCATCATCTCTTTATTTAACTTATTCTGCCTCTTCAGTGATAAAAGTGATTTATTTGTTGATCATGGCCCAAAAAGTCTACTAATTACATCCACTGTGAATCAATGTTAGTAAAAAAATATAAAAAGTCCAACAAGTGGTGGTGATGAATATTTTACATAAGCAGTGTATGTCTTCTCTACTGTCTCTGTTCTCACTCTGCATTTTACTGATTTGTCTTTTTTTTTTTTTTTTGCATCTCTGAAACTCTAATAAACACATTCAGCTAGGTGTGTGTTGTGTTGTGTGTCTCTGAACATGTGTGTTAGTCCTGCAGCTCTGCCTCGTCGTCATGGTAATCTACTTGTTTTTCTTCACTGCCCTACAGGGTAAAACTGTGGGGTTTTAAGGAAGGAAGGATGGAGGAAAGAAGGGAGGAAGGAAAGAAGGTAGGGAGGAAGGACGGAGGAAAGATGGAAAGGGGGGAGGAAGGGAAGGAAGGAAGGATGGAGGAAAGAAGGAAGGGAGGGAGGCAGGAAGGGAGGATGGAAGAAGGAAGGAAGGTACAAGGGAGGGAGAAAGGAAAAGGATGGAGGAAAGAAGGGAGGATGGTAGAAGGAAGGAAGGTACGAGGGAGGGAGAAAGGAAAAGGATGGAGGAAAGAAGGGAGGATGGTAGAAGGAAGGAAGGTACGAGGGAGGGAGAAAGGAAAAGAGGAAGGAAGGAAGGATGGAGGAAAGAAGGTAGGAGGGAGGAAAGGAAGGATGGAGGAAAGAAGGGAAGGAGGAAGGAAAGAAGGTAGGAGGGAGGGAGGGAGGAAAGGAAGGATGGAGGAAAAGGAGGAAGGAGGGAGGAAGGTGGTAGGAAGGATGGAGGAAAGAAGGAAGGAAACTGAATGGGTTTGAGGGTGCTTTGGCCGCCGGTTAGTCCTGCAGCTCTGCCTCGTTGTCATGGTAATCTACTTGTTTTTCTTCACTGCTTTTTTTATGAAATGAAATGTACAAACACAACCAAACTCATATCTGCCCTACAGGGAGGGAGGAAAGGATGGACGGGGGGAGGGAGGAAGGACGGAAAGGGGGGGAGGAAGGAAGGGTGGAAGGAAGGAAGGTACAAGGGAGGGAGGAAGGATGGAGGAAAGAAGGGAGGAAGGATGGAGGAAAGAAGGGAGGAGGGAGGGAAGGAAAGAAGGGAGGAAGGATGGAGGAAAGAAGGTAGGAGGGAGGGAGGAAAGGAAGGAAGGAAGGAAGAATGGAGGAAAGGAGGGAGGGAGGAAAGGAAGGACGGAGGAAAGAAGGAAGGAAGGTACAAGGGAGGGAGAAAGGAAAAGAGGAAGGATGGAAGAAAGAAGGTAGGATGGAGGAAGGAAGGAAAGGAGGGAGGAAAGAAGGGAGGATGGTAGAAGGAAGGAAGGTAAGAGGGAGGGAGAAAGGAAAGAAGGTAGGAGGGAGGGAGAAAAGGAAGGATGGAGGAAAGAAGGGAGGAAGGCAGAAGGAAGGAGGGAGGAAGAAGGAGGAAGGAAGGTACGAAGGAGGGAGAAAAAAGAGGAAGGAGGAAAGGAAGGAAGGATGGAAGGAAGGAAGGAAACTTAATGGGTTTGAGGGTGTTAGTCCTGCCTCGTCGTCATGGTAATCTACTTGTACTTGCTTTTTTTATGTACAAACACAACCAAACTCATATCTGCCCTACGGGGTAAAACAGTGGAGGGGGGGGGGGGGGGGCTGCTAACACGTAATGTGTGTGTGTGTGTGTGTGTGTGTGTGTGTGTGTGTGTGTATAAACCGTAAACATAAATATATATAGACAGGAAGTTTCCTTGGCCGGCGGGTGTCATGACGATGTCACGCTGCAGCTCTGAACGTGGACGCCTATAGACGAGCTCAGAGGAGAAATGTCAGGAGTGTGTTGGTGGACACGGTGATCATAAGGAAAGCCCTGAGGTGTGTGTGTGTGTGTGGTGTCTGTGTGTGTGTGTCTGTGTGTGTGTGTCTGTGTGTGTCACCTCTTAGGGACTTTTTCTGGTACCAGTCGTTTCAATGAGGACCTTCCTGTCGTCCTCCCGGGTCAAATTGACCCCGTCTGTTTTGACCTTTCTTCCTTCCTTCTCTCCCTCCTTCCTTCCTTCCTTCCTTTTTTCCTCCCTCCCTGCTTCTCTCTTTGTTTCCTCCCCCCTACCTTTCCTCTGTCCTTCTTACCTTTCCTTCGTTCATTCCATCCCTCCCTTCCTTCCTCCCTCCTTTCTTTCTTTCTTTCCTTCCTTCTTCCTCCCTTCCTCTCCTTTCCTTCCTTCTTCCTTCCTCCCTCCCTTCCTCCCGCCTTCCTTCTTTCTTCCTTCCCTCCTACCTTCCTCTGTCCTTCATTCCTTTCCTTCCTTCCTTCCTTTCTTCCCTCCTTTCTTCTTCCTCCCTTCCTTCCGTCTTTCTTTCCTTCCTTCTTCCTCTCTTCCACCCTCCTTTCCTTCCTTCCTCCCTTCCATCATCCTCCCTCCTTTCCTTCCTTCCTTCCCTCCTTTCTTCTTCCTTCCTCCCTTCCTTCCTTCCTTCCTTCCTCCCTTCCTTCCTTGACTCGAGGACAACAGGAGGGTTAAGAGGCAAAACATCTGAGTTCAGGGTTGAGGTGTGAACTAAAGTTAAGGTATGAATTGGTAATAGTTCAGGGTTTGAGTTAGACCATCTACAATGAATGGAAGTCAATGCAATGTCCTAACAAGGATAGCTAAGCAAGTGTGTGTGTGTGTGTGTGTGTGTGTGTGTGTGTGTGTGTGTGTGTGTGTGTGTGTGTTTCAGTGAGTCATGTTGTCCACCAGCTCTCCGTTCTTTCTTCTAAGCAGAGTTGACACATCAGGGTCACTCTGTACCTCGAGACACACACAGGAGAGACCCGGGAGCGACTCGCATAGGAGACCTTCACTATACCATTCAACACACACACACACACACACACACACACACACACACACACACGGGAGGCCCACCGGGGAACAACACACACACACACACACACACACACGCTTTATATACACACACGCACACACATTAAAATGGCCTTTATATAGGTCATAGTAGTAGTTGCATAAAAGCAGAAGGATGAAGATGAGTGTGGTTCAGAGGAAGGGGCATGAATGGAAGGAATAAGCTTCGGGGGTCCACCTACAGGGAGGAGGGGGAGGAGGGGGAGGGAGGGGGAGGAGGGGGAGAGGGGGGGGGGGCACCCACTGCTAGGACCTGCCAGCCCACCTGCCAGCTCCCACACATGAAAATAAATGTAGATTTTCATTAAGCACAGTGTGGCACCAGGAAGGGAGGGAGGGAGGAAAGGTTGAAGGGAGGATGGAAGAAGGAAGGAAGGAGGGAGGGAGGGAGAAAGGAAAAGAGGAAGGGAGGAAAGGATCTTTCCTCTGTCCTTCCTTATTTCCTGTCCTTCCTCCCTCCCTCCTTCCTTCCTCCCTTCCTTCTTTCCTGTTCTTATTTCCTTCCTTCCTCCCTTATTCTTTTCCTTTCTCCCTCCCTCCCTCCCTCCTACCTTCCTTATTTCCTCAGTACTTCCTTCCTTTCTTTCCTCCCTTCCTTCCTTCCTCCCTCATTTCATCCTTTCTTCCTCCTTTCCTTCCTTCTTCCGCCCTCCTTTCCTCCTTTCTTCCTCCCTTCCTTCTTTGACTCGAGGACAAAAGGAGGGTTAATACAATAATAGAAATATAAACCCCTGTAAAATACATTCAATCATTATAACAATATAATTAGATAAAGACTAAATAATAAATTAAGTATTGAAATCCTAAAAAAAAAAAAGACCCGTCACAACACGGACAGCTGAAGTAAATTAGGAGCATCAACATCAAACTGAATATAAATGAGAAAGATAATTGGTTTTATAACAGTTCTTATTTGCATTGCATTAACATTGTCACTTTCCTCTCCGCTATAATCTAATCACAAGTTTTAACTCGAGATAAAAAAAAAAAAATCAGACTGCACTCTTAACCCGAATTAGTTGACTTTACTCGCAAATCGCGTGGAAACCCGTTGCCCTATACCACTTTAGTTTTTTCACAAGCTAAAACTAAACAAGTCGAGTTGTTTTAACATGGAACTCTAACTTTTGACACAAGCTAAAACTAAATATGTCAAGTTGTATTAACATGAAACTGTTAACACTGAGCTAACTTTAACATTTAGCCGACACAATTTTGAGTGGACATTAGCTAGTGTTAGCCTATTTACACCATGCACAGGAAAGTAACCTTACACAGAAAAAAAAGCTGCGTCAACAAGTCACCCCGACAGCGATTGAACGGCTTTTCTACCGCGTAAAATGACGGTAATATGATACAGTCGCGCAAACCTGCCGTGTGTGAGCTGTCCTCAGACTGTTAACACTAAGCTAACTTTAACATTTAGCCAACACAATTTTGAGTGGACAGTGTTAGCCTATTTACACCATGCACAGGTTCGAACAGTAACTTTACACAGAAAAAAAAAGCTGACTTTGTAGCGTTCCAGGCAACCCACTCGTGTTTTTCCGACCTGTTTTACCGGTGAAAGTCACTATAACGGCCACTCGTAATTTCCGACCGGTGAACTCGTACCAGATCGAACTGGTACAACTAACCCTAACCCTAACCGGCAGGTTTTTGAATTAGGCCCCTCCCTTTTCTTATGAAAGTTAACATACCAAGTTATCTCTACTAAACATGATTAGTGCAATGAATCTTTCAGCTAAATAGTCCAAACAACTAATGTTGTTTAGTAATGATAGCAGGTTTTTACAAAACATAAAATAATAAGTAATGATCACTCAGATGTTTAATTAGAAACAAAATCTGGGTTTACAGTGTGGACACATGGCAACAGCAAATGAGCAAATACTTGACTTCATTAAGTTCAGTGTGTTATCTCTTTTTATTGCATGCTGGGAGTTTTAAAGCTGAGCTGGGAGGAAACTTAATGGGTTTGAGGGTGTTTTTTTGTTATTTAATCAGAAGAAAGGAAAAGAGGAAGGGAGGAAAGGAAGGAAGGATGGAGGAAGGAAGGAAGGGAGGAAGGAAGGAAGGAAGGATGGAGGAAAGGAAGGAAGGATGGAGGAAAGGAAGGAAGGATGGAGGAAAGAAGGGAGGGAGGAAAGAAGGTAGGAGGGAGGGAGGGAGGAAAAGAAGGAAGGAGGAGTCAAGGACGGAAGGGAGGAAGAAGTAAGGAAGGGAGGGAGAGAGGAAGGGCATCCTTCCTTCCTTCCTCCGTCCTCCTTCCTTCCTTCCTACCTTCCTCCGTCCTCCTTCCTGCCTTCCTTCCTACCTTCCTTCCTTCCTTCCTTCTTTCCTCCGTCCGTCCTTCCTTTCTTCCTCCGTCCTTCCTTCCTTTCCTCCCTCCCTCCTTTCTTTCCTTCCTTCCTTCCTTCCTCCCTCCTTTCCTTCCTTCTTCCATCCTCCCTTCCTTCCTCCTAGCTTCCTCCTAGCTTCCTTCCTTCCTCCCTTCTTTCCTCTATCGTTTCTTCCTTCCTTCCTCTCTTCCTTCTTTCTTTCCTTCCTTCCTCTCTTCCTTCTTTCTTTCCTTCCTTCCTCTCTTCCTTCTTTCCTTCCTCCCTCTCTTCCTTCCTTCTTCCTTCTTCCTCCCTCCCTTGAGGACAACAGGAGGGTTAAACAAACAAAGCTTAACTGTTTTTGTTGTTTTTCATAGCTCATTAATTACCTTCATGCTTTTTTTAACCTGCCCCATGCTCCGTGTCCTTCATTGCACCTTCTTCATTCACCTGCAGTGTTTACCTGCGTGAGGCTTCAGTCCAGATCTGGATAATTACCCCGCTCTCTGAACTCGCTCACCTCTGCCAGAAACCTGCAGCCTGAAAACTTTCTAAAATCCACCGCTGATGCAGCTTTAGTGCAATCGATTGAACCTTGTTTGTTCACTTTATATTCACAATATTAGTTTGTTTGTTTTTTTATCTTCACCCACAAAATCATTTTTCTGCCTCCCAAGCTCTCATCTTCTGTTTCGTTGTCAAGGAAACCGAGCAAGCAAGCAAGTAAGCAGCGATCACATCAAAGGTGGCTTTTTGACTATAAAAAAAACTCCTTTAACCCTCCTGTTGTCCTTGAGTCAAGGAAGGAAGGGAGGAAGGGAGGAAGAAGGGAGGAAAGGAAGGAAGGGAGGAAGAAGGAAGGAAAGGAGGGAGGAAGGAAATGAAGGAAGGAAGGATGGAGGATAGAAGGAAGGAAGGAAGGAAGGTAGGAGGGAGGGAGGGAGAAAGGAAAAGAGGAAGGGAGGAAGGAAGGGAGGAAGGGAGGAAGAAGGGAGGAAAGGAAGGAAGGGAGGAAGAAGGAAGGAAAGGAGGGAGGAAGGAAATGAAGGAAGGAAGGATGGAGGATAGAAGGAAGGAAGGAAGGAAGGTAGGAGGGAGGGAGGGAGAAAGGAAAAGAGGAAGGGAGGAAGGAAGGGAGGAAGGGAGGAAGAAGGGAGGAAAGGAAGGAAGGGAGGAAGAAGGAAGGAAAGGAGGGAGGAAGGAAATGAAGGAAGGAAGGATGGAGGATAGAAGGAAGGAAGGAAGGAAGGTAGGAGGGAGGGAGGGAGAAAGGAAAAGAGGAAGGGAGGAAGGAAGGGAGGAAGAAGGGAGGAAAGGAAGGAAGGGAGGAAGAAGGAAGGAAAGGAGGGAGGAAGGAAATGAAGGAAGGAAGGATGGAGGATAGAAGGAAGGAAGGAAGGAAGGTAGGAGGGAGGGAGGGAGAAAGGAAAAGAGGAAGGGAGGAAGGAAGGGAGGAAGGGAGGAAGAAGGGAGGAAAGGAAGGAAGGGAGGAAGAAGGAAGGAAAGGAGGGAGGAAGGAAATGAAGGAAGGAAGGATGGAGGATAGAAGGAAGGAAGGAAGGAAGGTAGGAGGGAGGGAGGGAGAAAGGAAAAGAGGAAGGGAGGAAGGAAGGGAGGAAGAAGGGAGGAAAGGAAGGAAGGGAGGAAGAAGGAAGGAAAGGAGGGAGGAAGGAAATGAAGGAAGGAAGGATGGAGGATAGAAGGAAGGAAGGAAGGAAGGTAGGAGGGAGGGAGGGAGAAAGGAAAAGAGGAAGGGAGGAAGGAAAGAAGGAAAGGAAGAAGGTAGGGGAAGAAAGAAAGAGAGGAGGGAGGGAGGAAGGAAGGAAGGTGGGGGGAAGAAAGAAAGAGAAGGAGGAAGGAAGGAAGGAAGGAAGGAAAGAAGGGAGGAAAGAGAGAGGAAGGAAAGAAAGAAAGAGAGGAGAGAGGAAGGAAGGAACAGTCAAATAATAGACAGGTAGAATAGTGTCTACAATAATAATAGAGTGAGCAGGTGGTGTTGTTACTGTCAGGGAGACTGAAGAGACGTGTGTCGACCTTCTGCTAAGCTTTGATGTTCTTTTATCATGTGTAGTACTGGATCCTTGAATAACTTGTAATGTAGATTAAGATAATGATACGTGAGGGATTAGAAAGTCTGAGCCGCTCACAACTTATTTTAGCAGCTCGTGCAGAAACAGAGAGCGACCTTGTGGAGCAATTGAAAGTAAAATCTCCTCTAAAAGCGACATTATAGAACTTTTTTTATTTTATTTTTTTAGCTCTGATGTTTTTTCCTCATTATGTTGCTGAATACTGTGTGAAGAATGCTATTAACCCTCCTGCTGTCCTAGAGTCAAGGAAGGAAGGGAGGATGAAGGAAGGGAGGAAGGAAGGAAGATGGAAGGAAGGGAGGGAGGAAGGAAGATGGAAGGAGGGAAGGGAGGAAGGAAGAAGGAAGGAAGGGAGGGAGCATGGAAGGGAAGGGAGGAAGAAGGAAGGAAGGAAAGGAGGGAGAGAGGAAAGGAAGGAAAGAAGGACGGAAAGGAAGGAAGGATGGAGGAAAGAAGGGAGGAAGGAAGGAACAGTGTTTCAGCTGATTTTGTTTGCTTTTGTCTCGCTCGACCTCGCTCATAAAAGCATTATAATGGGACTCTGTCTGTTAATGTAGCTCGTCGTTACACTTCCGGTGCAGTAGGTGGCGGTACTACCGGTACTACGCAGTAACTCCGCCAATACAACCAAAGAAGAAGACGCACTTAATGCACCTGGTCGGCCAGAAAAAGAAGAAGAAGAAGAAGAAGACGACCACCATAGACATAATAAACTCTAAAAAAATAAACTATTAAATAATAATAATAAACTCTATGAAAATAAACTCTTTATCATGTCTACTATGACGACGACGACGACGAAGAAGGAGAAGAAAAAAAAGAAGAAGAAGAAGGAGAAGGAGAAGAAGAAAAAGAAACAGTAACGGATATAATATTTCACAAGAATGGATACTTGGCGAGCTGTACAGAAAGTCCTGAGTCATAAGATGATCGTTGTGGATAAAGGGAAGACTTTGAAGGTATGTAGCATTATAGCTGTTTTTACTTTAGCTGAGTGGCTAGCCGAGCTAACCGCTAATACTATTACGGCTGTGAGCAACCATATAAGTCGTGAGTGGTCTTGAATGAATCGGGGCAATCTAAGCTTTCTAACAATGTACGGCATGAATATATAAGTTTAAGGGTTGGTGTTTAAAACATTGAGAAGAACTTGTGGCTACCTCCTAACTTCCGGTCCGTCCCGTTAGCGGAACAGCGTGTTTTAACGATCCTTCATGTTGGCTGAAACAGACAAGTCACCCTCAAACATGCTGAAAACCATATTGAAGTTTGACCTGCACTTAATGTTTATGTGGCTTTGAGGACGTTCCTCACGTTGCCGGTGTTACAAATCAACTGGTTACCTTTGTTTGTAAACGTTGGTCCTCTGTCACCGCGACCGTTGACGTTAATCACGGAGAGAAAACGTAGCTGCCCTTGCTAATGCCTGAATGTACGTCCATATATATATCTGATGATCTCCACCTGGTTAATCCAACCATGATGCTTCATGTTGTCAAGTACAATTGTGGGATCCGAAATACTGGACACCATATCCTGTATTCATCTCCAAATAAAAATAAATAAATAGAAAGTCACCGGACACGGGATTTGATACTGAATGTGTCACCAACTGCAAAACACTACAGGCTGTAGTGCTTAACCATTAAGCCACACAACTACACGCCAACCAGCTATCACAAGGTGATATAACAACTGTTGAAGTAAAAATGATGTGTGCACAGCCATGATTTTCAAAACACCTTGGCCAAATTAACTTGTGACCACTGTTATTGCAATGACAGCCACCTTACAGGTCCAGCTTGTTGCACCTCTGAAAAACATTTCACGATGATCAAAGATCACGTTTGGTAAAGGTGGTCGAGGAAAACTTGTGACAAACTGTGAGGGGGAGCGCTCATTTTCTCATTTGGGGAGAATCAAAAACGAGCTGAGAACAAGCATGAAACAAAAACGCCTGAAGTCCTGATCAATACTGGCTATAGAGTCTGAACCTGTCAGAGACCTGGACTTTAGCGATGTTGTGGAGGAGTTTGCTAGGAGAAAGGTCATTGCATAAGGGAGCTACTCTAGTGTGTGTGTGTGTGTGTGTGTGTGTGTGTGTGTGTGTGTGTGTGTATTCTTGCCTCCCAAGTGTTAATGTGCATTGTGTTTTTTTATGACTCTGAAAACATTTGTTGTTGGGAGGTTTGATATTGTGGATATTGTAAAAACAGGTTGTTTGCTATTCTGTGAAGTATTTCTGCATATCTGAGTGTAGACTGTTTTGATAATACACACACACACACACACACACACACACACACACACATACACTGCATGTGCTGAGAGTCTTGTGCAAATACAGGAGTTTCCAACAACTACTACATCCACACTTGTGCACTAGTAAACTAGTTGTCTGTTGTGTTGGTGCACATACAAGTGTGTGTGTGTGTGTGTGTGTGTGTGTGTGTGTGTGGGCCTCTAAGAGTTTGGCCCAAGCACCTCTGAATTCTTAATCCAGCCTTACACTTACTTCCTGTATCACCTGTGTTTTTCTGTTAGATGAATACACTGAGCAGCTGGTGTTGTTACTGTCAGGGAGACTGAAGAGACGTGTGTCGACCTTCTGCTAAGCTTTGATGTTCTTTTATCATGTGTAGTACTGGATCCTTGAATAACTTGTAATGTAGATTAAGATAATGATACGTGAGGGATTAGAAAGTCTGAGCCGCTCACAACTTATTTTAGCAGCTCGTGCAGAAACAGAGAGCGACCTTGTGGAGCAATTGAAAGTAAAATCTCCTCTAAAAGCGACATTATAGAACTTTTATTTTCTTTTTTTAGCTCTGATGTTTTTTCCTCATTATGTTGCTGAATACTGTGTGAAGAATGCTATTAACCCTCCTGTTGTCCTAGAGTCAAGGAAGGAAGGGAGGGAGGAAGGAAGATGGAAGGAGGGAAGGGAGGAAGGAAGAAGGAAGGAAGGAAGGGAGGGAGGATGGAAGAAGGAAGGAAGGATGGAAGGGAGGAAAGAGAGGATGGAAGAAGGAAGGAGGAAGGTACAAGGGAGGGAGAAAGGAAGGGAGGAAAGGAAGGAATGAAGGATGGAGGAAAGAAGGGAGGAAGGAAGCAAGGTAGGAGGGGGGGAGGACGGACGGAGGAAAGAAGGAAGGAAGTGAGGAAGGAGGAAAGAGAGAGGAAGGTAGGAGGGAGAAAGAAGGAAGGAAGGAAGGTAGGAGGGAGGGAGGAAAGGAAGGAAGGAAGGACGGAAGAAGGAAGGTAGGAGGGAGGAAAGAGAGAGGAAGGAGGGGAAGGAAGGAAGGTAGGAGGGAGGAAGGAAAGGAAGAAAGGAAGGTAGGAGGGAGGAAAGAAGGAAGGAGGAAAGAGAGAGGAAGGAAAGAAAGAGGAGGGGAATGAAGGACGGAGGAAGGAAGGAAGGAAGGTAAGAGGGAGGAAAAGGAAGGCAGAGAAAGGAGGAAAGAAGGAAGGGAGGAGGAAGGAAGTGAGGAAGGAGGAAAGAGAGAGGAAGGTAGGAGGGAGGGAAGGAAGGTTAAACTGTAGCTTCCTCCTGGTGTTATTCTTGGTTTTCTGGTTTTCTGTCATTGTGATTGAGGTGAGTGTTCCTTTCACCTCAATTTAAAGGTTTTGAGATTTTAGAATAAGTTACAGGGAGACACTTTTTCTTTTTCTTTTCTTTTCTTTTTTTTTGGCTGCTGCTGTCAGTACCCGGAGTAAAAAAGAAACATCTTAACAAGATAAATCATGATGGTGTGAAGAGATAACAGCAGCAGCCACCGGAGAGACGAGAGAGGAGCGAGTTCATCCCCGAGAGACTCTGCAGCTAGTCAACAAAATCCACAAATGAGCCAAATTATGTTTAAATAAGATTTAATTACTGACGCAGCAGATCATGATTTTAATTTAACATGTTTACTCTCCAAACACACAGCTAGCCCGCAGCATGTCGACACTATACTGTTGATATTAAGATCTAAATCAATCCGAAGTGGATTAAAATGACAAATATGTTGATTTTTTTTTTTTTTTTTTGTGGAGTTATCATTTCCTCCCATTTCCTCTGAGTACTTTAACCCTCCTGTTGTCCTCAAGTCAAGGGAGGAAGGGAGGAAGAAGGAAAGAAAGGAGGAAGGAAGGGAAGAAGGAAGCAAGGAAAGGAGGGAGGAAGAAAGGAAAGGAAAGAAGGAAGGGAGGGAGGAAGGAAGAAAGGAAAAAAGGAAGGGAAGAAAGGAAAGAAGGAAGGGAGGAAAGAAGGAAGGAAGGTAGGAGGGAGGGAGGAAAGGAAGGTAGGAGGGAGGGAGGAAAGGAAGGAAGAAAGAAAGAAGTAAGGTAGGGAGGGAGGAAACGAAGAAAGAAAGAAAGAACTAAGGTAGGAGGGAGGAAGGGGGGAAGGAGGGAAAGAAAGAGAAGGAGGGAAGGAAGTACAGAGGAAGGAAGGAAGGTAGGAGGGAGGAAAAGAAGGAAGGAGGAAATAGAAAAGGAGGGAGGGAGGAAGGACAGATGGAAGGAAGGAAGGTAGGAGGGAGGGAGGAAAGGAACAAAGGAAGGACGGAAGGAAAGAAGGAAGGAAGGAAGGTAGGAGGGACGAAAGAAGGAAGGAAGGAAGGAGGAAAGAGAGAGGAAGGAAAGAGAGAGGAAGGAGGGGAAGGAAGGACGGACGGAGGAAGGAAGGAAGGTAGGAGGGACGAAAGAAGGAAGGAAGGAAGGAGGAAAGAGAGAGGAATGAAAGAAAGAGAAGGAGGGGAAGGAAGGTAGGAGGGGGGAAAAGAAGGAAGGAAGGTAGGAGGGAGGGAGGGAGGAAGGAAAGGAAGGTAGGAGGGAGGGAAGGAAGGTGGGAAGGAGGAAAGAGAGGAAGGAAAGAAAGAGAGGGAGGGGAAGGAAGGGAGGATGGAGGAAAGAAGGAAGGACAGATGAAAGAAAGGAGGAAAGGAAGGAAGGAAGGATGGAAGGAAGGTAAAATGACATGACATGACATCAGAGCTCATATCTACTTCTTATTGTGAGTGGATAGTTAGAGGAAGTGACACCGGCAGGTTAATAAAGGCTTCTGGTTGCAGCTGAACAGATAAACACACAGCAGCAAAGTGTCGAGTCATCAAATAAACACATTTCTTTTTTAAATATGCTGTTTTTGCAAAGTTAAGAGTTGACTTTGAAACTGTGAATTTTGCAGGAAGCCAAAGTTATGATTAATCATCCCGAGGTCATAGATGTTAAAAACCACACCGTCTATTTAGTAGATACTCTGAAGCTTTTTATTATATTGAATGATCAAATCTTAATTCCTCTGAGTACTTTAACCCTCCT
>NW_026518759.1:5000-15290 GCF_027409825.1 Scomber japonicus | reverse complement strand
CTCCTTACTCCTTTACTTCCTCATTCCTTCCTTCCTCAGTCCTTCCTTGACCTGAAGACAACAAGAGGGTTAAACAACCTGACCTGCTCTCCCCTCAGCATCCATTCACATGTGTGGCCTTGATCCAGATTCAGTGAATACCGCAATCAAAAGAGGACTCGCTTCCCAGATCACTGACAGTACAAACAGCTGTATGTGCTCCCTCCTCCTTCCATACTTCTTTCCTCACTTCCTTCCTTCCTTCTCTCCTTCCTTCCTTCTCTCCTTCCTTCCTTCCTCTTTTCCTCCCATCCCTCCTTCCTTCCTCCCTCACTCCTTCCTTCTCTCCTTACTTCCTTCCTCTTTTCCTCCTCCCTCATTACTCCTTTACTTCCTCATTCCTTCCTTCCTTCCTTACTTCCTCCCTTCCTTCTTTCCGTCCTTCTCTCTTTCCTTCCTTCCTCTTTTCCTCCCTCTCTTCTTCCTTCCTTCCTCCCTTCCTCTTTTCCTCCCTCCCTCCTTACTCCTTTACTTCCTCATTCCTTCCTTCCTTCCTTCCTTCCTTCTCTCCTTCCTTTCCTTCCTCCCTTCCTTCTCACCTTACCTCCTTCCTCTTTTCCTCCCTCCCTCCTTACTCCTTTACTTCCCCATTCCTTCCTTCCTTCCTCCCTTCCTCTTTTCCTCCTTCCCTCCTTACTCCTTTACTTCCTCATTCCTTCCTTCCTTCCTCCCTTCCTTCTCTCCTTCCTTCTTCCTTTCCTTCCTCCCTTCCTTCTCACCTTACTTCCTTCCTCTTTTCCTCCCTCCCTACTTACTCCTTTACTTCCTTCCTTCCTCCCTTCCTTCTCTCCTTCCTTCTTCCTTTCCTTCCTCCCTTCCTTCTCACCTTACTTCCTTCCTCTTTTCCTCCCTCCCTCCTTACTCCTTTACTTCCTCATTCCTTCCTTCCTCAGTCCTTCCTTGGTTAAACAACCTGACCTGCTCTCCTCTCAGCATCCATTCACATGTGTGGCTTTGATCCAGATTCAGTGAATACCGCAATCAAAAGAGGACTCGCTTCCCAGATCACTGACAGTACAAACAGCTGTATGTGCTCCCTCCTCCTTCCATACTTCTTTCCTCACTTCCTTCCTTCCTTCTCTCCTTCCTTCCTTCTCTCCTTCCTTCCTTCCTCTTTTCCTCCCTCCCTCCTTCCTTCCTCCCTCACTCCTTCCTTCTCTCCTTACTTCCTTCCTCTTTTCCTCCTCCCTCATTACTCCTTTACTTCCTCATTCCTTCCTTCCTTCCTTACTTCCTCCCTTCCTTCTTTCCGTCCTTCTCTCTTTCCTTCCTTCCTCTTTTCCTCCCTCTCTTCTTCCTTCCTTCCTCCCTTCCTCTTTTCCTCCCTCCCTCCTTACTCCTTTACTTCCTCATTCCTTCCTTCCTTCCTTCCTTCCTTCTCTCCTTCCTTTCCTTCCTCCCTTCCTTCTCACCTTACCTCCTTCCTCTTTTCCTCCCTCCCTCCTTACTCCTTTACTTCCCCATTCCTTCCTTGACCTGAAGACAACAGGAGGGTTAAACAACCTGACCTGCTCTCCCCTCAGCATCCATTCACATGTGTAGCTTTGATCCAGATTCAGTGAATACCGCAATCAAAAGAGGACTCGCTTCCCAGATCACTGACAGTACAAACAGCTGTATGTGCTCCCTCCTCCTTCCATACTTCTTTCCTCACTTCCTTCCATCCTTCCTTCCTTCTCTCCTTCCTTCTTTCCTCTTTTCCTCTCTCCCTCCTTCCTTCCTCCTTCGCTCCTTCCTTCCTTCCTTTTCTCCTTACTTCCTTCGTCTTTTCCTCCCTCCCTCCTTACTCCTTTACTTCCTCATTTCTTCCTTCCTTCCTCCCTTCCTTCTTTCCTTCCTTCTCTCCTCCCTTCCTCTTTTCCTCCCTCCCTCCTTCCTTCCTTCCTCCCTTCCTCTTTTCCTCCCTCCCTCCTTACTCCTTTACTTCCTTCCTTCCTCCCTTCCTTCTCTCCTTCCTTCTTCCTTTCCTTCCTCCCTTCCTTCTCACCTTACTTCCTTCCTCTTTTCCTCCCTCCCTCCTTACTCCTTTACTTCCTCATTCCTTCCTTCCTCAGTCCTTCCTTGACCTGAAGACAACAGGAGGGTTAAACAACGTGACCTGCTCTCCCCTCAGCATCCATTCACATGTGTGGCTTTGATCCAGATTCAGTGAATACCGCAATCAAAAGAGGACTCGCTTCCCAGATCACTGACAGTACAAACAGCTGTATGTGCTCCCTCCTCCTTCCATACTTCTTTCCTCACTTCCTTCCTTCCATCCTTCCTTCCTTCTCTCCTTCCTTCCTTCCTCTTTTCCTCCCTCCCTCCTTCCTTCCTCCCTCGCGCCTTCCTTCCTTCCTTCTCTCCTTCCTTCCTTCCTCTTTTCCTCCCTTCCTCCTTACTCCTTTACTTCCTCATTTCTTCCTTCCTTCCTCCCTTCTCTCCTTCCTTCCTTCCTCTTTTCCTCCCTCCCTCCTTCCTTCCTCCCTCGCTCCTTCCTTCCTTCCTTCTCTCCTTACTTCCTTCCTCTTTTCCTCCCTCCCTCCTTCCTTCCTTCCTTCCTCCCTTCCTCTTTTCCTCCCTCCCTCCTTACTCCTTTACTTCCTCATTCCTTCCTACCTTCCTCCCTTCCTTTCCTTCCTCCCTTCCTTCTCACCTTACTTCCTTCCTCTTTTCCTCCCTCCCTCCTTACTCCTTTACTTCCTCATTCCTTCCTTCCTCAGTCCTTCCTTGACCTGAAGACAACAGGAGGGTTAAACAACCTGACCTGCTCTCCCCTCAGCATCCATTCACATGTGTGGCTTTGATCCAGATTCAGTGAATACCGCAATCAAAAGAGGACTCGCTTCCCAGATCACTGACAGTACAAACAGCTGTATGTGCTCCCTCCTCCTTCCATACTTCTTTCCTCACTTCCTTCCTTCCTTCTCTCCTTCCTTCCTTCCTCTTTTCCTCCCTCCATCCTTCCTTCCTCCCTCGCTCCTTCCTTCCTTCCTTCTCTCCTTACTTCCTTCCTCTTTTCCTCCCTTCCTCCTTACTCCTTTACTTCCTCATTTCTTCCTTCCTTCCTCCCTTCCTTCTTTCCTTCCTTCTCTCCTCCCTTCCTCTTTTCCTCCCTCCCTCCTTCCTTCCTTCCTCCCTTCCTCTTTTCCTCCCTCCCTCCTTACTCCTTTACTTCCTTCCTTCCTCCCTTCCTTCTCTCCTTCCTTCTTCCTTTCCTTCCTCCCTTCCTTCTCACCTTACTTCCTTCCTCTTTTCCTCCCACCCTCCTTACTCCTTTACTTCCTCATTCCTTCCTTGACCTGAAGACAACAGGAGGGTTAAACAACCTGACCTGCTCTCCCCTCAGCATCCATTCACATGTGTGGCTTTGATCCAGATTCAGTGAATACCGCAATCAAAAGAGGACTCGCTTCCCAGATCACTGACAGTACAAACAGCTGTATGTGCTTCCTGTTTGCAGGAGGGGATTTTTTTGTTTTTAACGCTTTTTACATGAATACCAATCAGAGAGCTTATAACGCTGATCTGCAGCTACTTGGTGTTGGTTTGTCTATGTTGAGGAGATGTTTGTTCAGCGTCTTCTTGAAGGTATGAGCGTTACTCGGTTTGACGTCTCTGCTGACAGAAGGAGGAAAGCTGCTCTATGTCGTTACAGCAGAGTGGAGAAAAAGAAAAGCTCCTGTCGGGTCATGTGAAGTGACGAGGGGCGACAGAAACCTCCAGGTGGTTCAACCTGGGACACGAGCTGAAGTTTGTCAGGGAGGAAGTTTAAAAGATACACATAATTACTGTACATAGGTCATTGTCTTTGTCATATGATGTTAACCCTCCTGTTGTCCTCGAGTCAAGGGAGGAAGGGAGGAAGAAGGAAGTAAAGGAGGGAGGAAGGGAGGAAGAAGGACAGAAAGGAAGGGGGAAGGAAGGAGGGAGGGAAGGAAGGAAGGAAGGAAGGAAGGACAGGACAGGAGGGAGGAAAGAAGGGAGGAAAGGAAAGAGGGAAGAAGGGAGGGAGAAAGGAAAAGAGGGAGGAAGGAAGGAAAGAAGGAAGGGAGGAAAGAAGGGGGAGGAAGGAAGGAAGGAAGGAAGGAAGGAAGGAAGGAAGGAGGGAAAGAAGGAAGGAGGGAAGGAAAGAAGGAAAGAGGGAGGGAGGGAGAAAGGAAAAGAAGGAGGAAGGAAGGAAGGAAGGAAGGAAAGAAGGAAGGAAGGAAGGAAGGAAGGACGGAAGAAGGCAGGACAGAAGGAAGGAAGAAAGGAGGATGGAGGAAGGAAAGACGGAAGGAAGGAAGGAAGGAAGGAAGTAGTAGTTGACAATATAGGCATGATATTATCAGTCATATAAATTGGAAATTGAAACTATGACATAATGCTTATAGTATGAATAACGGCTGAAAGTTAGTTTTCCTCAATTCAAACTGACTATTAGTTCATTACTTTTATTCATTTAATTGAAATGATCATGTCAAACCATTTCAGAAAATAGAAATATAAATAAATAATCATTTTAGGATTGCAGGGAAATCTTATCACTTAAAATAAGGAAGGAGAAAAAAAAAGGAGTCCACAGTGTATGTTTAATTTTGTTCCAATTTGATGCAATTTAAGATATCTTTAATCCAAACAGGAGGAGATGGAGGTGCAGGAGATTTTTATCTGAGCACGATTTGCCGTCTCACTGACAGAATGACAAAAACAAAACATCACATCCTTATTATTTGGGTTTTTTTTCCACCTGCACTGCGTCTGACTCAAATTAATGTGATTATAGGCTCTGGTTCAATCCATGTACGTCTTATTTCTGAGAGTAAAAACAGCGAGAGATGTGCAACCCCCAAAAACATGTTAATCTGGCTTTCAATTAAACTTTATTTTATGTATTAATCTGTCTTTTAATTTATGTCTTTAGCCTGTTTTGTCTGGTTTTACTTAATCACATTATATTTTGGGTTTTCTGGACCTCATACTTCATTCTGCTGAACTTTGACCTGTTGTCCTCATTCGTACCACACACTTCTGTTCTGCCACCTAGTGGTCGAAAAAGTGCATTACAGCGTAAAAATCAATGTAAAAACTAAATGGCAGGCATCTTGGTTTGAGATGTGCAACCCCCAAAAACATGTTAACCCTTTATTGGGCAAATAATTATATTTGGTAACTTCTGTAAATATCCCAAAATATCATTCCTTCCTTCCTTCTTTCCTTCCTTCCTTTCCTTCCTCCCTGCCTTCTTTCTTCCCTTCCTCTTTTCCTTTCTCCCTCCCTCGTTCCTTATTTCCTCCGTCCTTCCTTCCTTTCCTTCCTTCCATCTGTCCTTCCTCCCTCCCTCTTTCTCTCCTCCCTTCCTTCTTTCCTTCCTCCGTCCTTCCTTCCTTCCTTTCCTTCCTTCCTTCCATCTATTCTTCCTCCCTCCCTCCTTCTCTCCTCCCTTCCTTCTTTCCTTCCTCCATCCCCCTTTCTTCTTCCTTCCTTCCTTCTTTCTTCCCTTCCTCCCTCCCTCCTTCTCTCTTTCTTTCCTCCCCCCTACCTTCCTTTCTTCTTTCCTCCGTCCTTCCTTCCTTTCCTTTCTCCCTCCTTCCTTCCCTTCCTTCCTTCCTTCCTCCCTTCCTTTCAATGAGTGTCCTATAAAGGGTTAATCTGGCTTTCAATTAAACTTTGTTATTTTATGTTTTTAGCTTGTTTTACTACTTGGACTATCCTTTTTTTTCCATGATTGTTTTCCTCTTCATAACCCCTTTATATGTCTAGTTTTACTTCATCACATTACATTTTGCTGAACTTTGACCTGTTGTCCTCATTCGTACACACTTCTGTTCTGCCACCTAGTGGTCGAAAAAGTGCATTACAGTGTAAAAATCAATGTAAAAACTAAATGGCAGGCATCTTGGTTTGAGATGTGCAACCCCCAAAAACATGTTAACCCTTTATTGGGCAAATAATTATATTTGGTAACTTCTGTAAATATCCCAAAATATCCTTCCTTCCTTCTTTCCTTCCTTCCTTTCCTTCCTCCCTGCCTTCTTTCTTCCCTTCCTCTTTTCCTTTCTCCCTCCCTCGTTCCTTATTTCCTCCGTCCTTCCTTCCTTTCCTTCCTTCCATCTGTCCTTCCTCCCTCCCTCTTTCTCTCCTCCCTTCCTTCTTTCCTTCCTCCGTCCTTCCTTCCTTCCATCTATTCTTCCTCCCTCCCTCCTTCTCTCCTCCCTTCCTTCTTTCCTTCCTCCATCCCCCTTTCTTCTTCCTTCCTTCCTTCCTTCTTTCTTCCCTTCCTCCCTCCCTCCTTCTCTCTTTCTTTCCTCCCCCCTACCTTCCTTTCTTCTTTCCTCCGTCCTTCCTTCCTTTCCTTTCTCCCTCCTTCCTTCCCTTCCTTCCTTCCTTCCTTCCTTCCTCCCTTCCTTTCAATGAGTGTCCTATAAAGGGTTAAACTGGCTTTCAATTAAACTTTGTTATTTTATGTTTTTAGCTTGTTTTACTACTTGGACTATCCTTTTTTTTCCATGATTGTTTTCCTCTTCATAACCCCTTTATATGTCTAGTTTTACTTCATCACATTACATTTTGCTGAACTTTGACCTGCTGTCCTCATTCGTACACACTTCTGTTCTGCCACCTAGTGGTCGAAAAAGTGCATTACAGTGTAAAAATCAATGTAAAAACAAAATGGCAGGCATCTTGGATCCGATCAGCAGCCGTGTCTGGAAACAAATGGACCAGGTACAAAACTTTATCAAATTTCAGGGTTGAAACTCATTTATTTATGCTTAATAATGTTTGTAGTTTGATACAAATATGACTAAATTTAACAACAGTTACAGCAACAAGATCGTTTGTGGAAATGTGGGACTTTATATTGTCAATCATGTAAATATAAGGAAATAAATAGTTTCATACACTGGTGAATTAATAGTTTTTACAGTAAAAATAAAGGCATTATTTATTTCAAAAACGACTTCCTGTTCAATGACAATGCTAGTTTTTATACTTATCAGGTCCGACTAATCCTAAATATCACGGAGAAATTAAAAAGGTTAATTAAGGTTAATACCACAACCTCACAATCCTGGTTTAACAAACTTTATTTTAGATATCTTAAGACGTATTTATTATATTTCACATTGCTATATAGGGGTGGGCGATATTCTGCCACCTAGTGGTCGAAAAAGTTCATTACAGCGTAAAAATCAATGTAAAACCAATGGCAGGCATCTTGGATCCGATCAGCAGCCGTGTCTGGAAACAAATGGACCAGGTACAAAACTTTATCAAATTTCAGGGTTGAAACTCATTTATTTATGCTTGATAATGTTTGTAGTTTGATACAAATATGACTAAATTTAACAACAGTTACAGCAACAAGATCGTTTGTGGGAATGTGTAACTTTATATTGTCAATCATGTAAATATAAGGAAATAAATAGGCTAGTTTCATACACTGGTGAATTAATAGTTTTACAGTAAAAATAAATATAAGGACATTATTTATTTCAAAAACGACTTCATGTTCAATGACAATGCTAGTTTTTGTACTTATCAGGTCCAACTAATCCTAAATATCACGGATAAATTAAAACGAGTCTCATGAGGTTAATACCCCAACCTCACAATCCTGGTTTAACAAACTTTATTTTAAGACGTAAGCTATATGTTATATTTCACATTAGGGCTGGATGACATGTGCAGAATCAAAATATCATAATATTTTTGACCAAATACGTCGATATCGGTATTTTGACGATATTGTAGAGATGACTATCGGTGCTTTCACTAAATATTTACAAAAAGAGATTTTTAATAAATCACTGATTCTTGAGAGTCGGGACAAAACATGTCCCACATAGAAAAGTCTTATTTATATCAAAAATAAAGAAAATAATAATGATTGACATGCTCACAAAGTTAGATCTAAAGGAATTATGAATACTGATGTTATGTTTTAGCATAGATAATTACTTTTTGGGGGGATATTTGATTAAATGTATGACCAGTGGTTAGACGGCCCATGTTATTTCTCTTGTCCTCAGCAAGAGGTCACAATATTCACCAGCCTACAAAAACTTTAAAAACCTCTACAATTGTGAAAACATTTATATCAAATCAAAGACAAGGGTTATAAATGTATAAAACAATGCATGCCATCAACATCTAAAAATATTTTCCATAGAAATCTGCCTATCAAAGTTGTGTCCTCTGTTTCCGTCAACTCCGTCAGATTTTTTCATAAACCTCATTAAATCAGGCAATAGCATGATCAGCTATATCCCTGATGATCCCTTTTCATTCTCCTGGCTGTGGTGAATGTATATATAGCACACATGCTCTGGTAAGTTTGACATTATTTGATATTTTAGATGAACAATGTCAATTTTCCTATGGTCACAGCTGGAGCATGTCAACACCGTATCTCCGTTATGATACTTTTTTTAAGCCATAGTGGATTCAATGAAAGTATTTTATTGAGATTATGGAGACAGCTAGCAATAGCCAAAAAATTAGCTAGCTAGCTGCATTGGGGTTTTTTTGGAGGGAAAAAATATGCCATTTCGTCAACTCCGTCAGAGTCAACTCCGTCAGGTTTTATGTCTGACGGAGTTGACAAATCCACCAATAACCACTTAATGTGCTAATATTACACTATTATCAAACA
Organism: Scomber japonicus; assembly: GCF_027409825.1. Taxonomy (NCBI): domain Eukaryota; kingdom Metazoa; phylum Chordata; class Actinopteri; order Scombriformes; family Scombridae; genus Scomber; species Scomber japonicus. Next base: position 6,634 of record NW_026518759.1, on the reverse strand, counting down.
TAGTAAAGGACTAGAATGTTATTTTAGGGTTTTATCTGCACATTAATGTACATATATAGCATGCAATTACATTATTTTATTAATATACTTATGATTTGTAGAGCATGGGCAGGCTGTGGTCTGCTTATTGAATAATTTTCTTTAAAAAATGTTTTTTAACCTCCAGCCTGCACCTTTACATGATTAAATAGCACATATCTTTATCTACATGAATATATAACTCTAATCAATATAGTGTAAATTTTCAAAAAAAGTTTTTCAGAAGGTGTTTTGTCCCGACTCTCAAGAATCAGTGAAATAATCATCAGTAATGTGAATACAATGACAACGTGGGTAAAAGGTAAATAACAGAACAGCTAGAACAGTCTGGTAAGTTCAGAAAATCATATATTTTACTGTAATGCAGCTTTAAAACCAGGAAAAGTGTTGTGTTCGAGTCAAGGAAGGAAGGGAAGGGAGTAAAGGAAAGAAGGCAGGGAGAGGGGAAGGAAGGAAGGAAGGAACGACGGAAGGAAAAAAGGGGGATGGAGGACAGAAGGAAGGAACGGAGGAAAGGAAATAAGGAAGGGAGGAAGGAAGGATGGAGGAAAGAAGGAAGGAAGGTAGGAGGGAGGGAGGAAAGAAGTAAGGACGGAAAGAAGGTAGGAGGGAGGGAGGAAAGAAGGTAGGAGGGAGGGAGGAAGGAAGGAAAGAAGGACAGAGGAAAGAAGGAAGGGAGGAAGGAAGGACGGAGGAAAGAAGTAAGGAAGGAACAAAGGCAGGAAGGAGGGAGGAAAGAAGGAGAGAAGAAGAAAGGTAGGAAGGAAGGAGGGAAGGAAAGAAGGACAGAAGAAAGGAAGGGAAATGGAGGAAGGGAAGAAAGAAAGAAGGAGAGAGGAAGCACAGATGGAAGGAAGGAAGGAAGGAAGGAAGGAAGGAAGGAAGGAACAGTCAAAACAGACGGGTCAATTTGACCCGGGAGGACGACAGGAAGGTTAAATTGATGAGAACGTATTTATATAGTCTTTGCAGTGTTTCATGTATTCATCAAGATAAAAACCAACATATCTACATGAATCTATGAGCTCTTAACGCTTACCACCAAATATAAACTGGATCTTGTTTAGGGGTCGTGTTGACGGCCTCTAAGTGTTTAATCTAATTTCTGTCAAAGCTCCAGAGGATCATCTCTGTTTCTGTGAGGACACTAAAGTCTGACAGCAGCTGTTCCTAGACTAGTTAGCTCTGACCTCCGCCTACTGGGAGGGAAGGAAGGAAGGAAGGAAGGAAGGAAGGGAGGAGGTAAGGAAGGAAGGAAGGGAGGAAGGAAAGGAAGGGAGGAGGGAGGGAAGGAAGGAAAGAAGGAAAGAAGGAAGGAAGGAAGGAGGTAAGGAAGGAAGGGAGGAAGGAAAGGAAGGGAGGAGGGAGGGAAGGAAGGAAGGAAAGAAGGAAGGAAGGAAGGAAGGAAGGGAGGAGGGAAGGAGGGAAGGAAGGAAGGAAGGGAGGAGGTAAGGAAGGAAGGAAGGGAGGAAGGAAAGGAAGGGAGGAGGGAGGGAAGGAAGGAAAGAAGGAAAGAAGGAAGGAAGGAAGGAGGAAAGGAAGGAAGGGAGGAAGGAAAGGAAGGGAGGAGGGAGGGAAGGAAGGAAGGAAAGAAG
>NW_026518758.1:0-15366 GCF_027409825.1 Scomber japonicus | reverse complement strand
CTCTCTCTCTCCTCTCCCTCTCTCTCCCTCTCTCCCTCTCTCTCCCTCTCTCTCTCTCCCTCCCTCTCTCTCTCTCTCCATCCTAACACTCATTTACATTTAGATGAGCCCATTAAAAGCCAATAAACCACCAACACCACACCACAACTCCTTTCCTTCTTTCTTCCTCCCTCCCTTCCTTCCTCCTTTCCTTCCTTCTTCCTCCCTCCGTTCCTTCCTTCCTTCTTCCTTTCTAGTTGAATCAGACGTGTGAACTTTACATCTTCTTCTTTTTCTATCTTTTTTTTCTCCAACCTGTTTCCCATCTTTTACTCCTGCAGCGCTTCAATTTAGGTGTGTGTGATTGGAGCCTGAACAAAACTAATAAAGTCTAAATGAAGACAGACACACACACACACACACACACACACACACACACACACACACACACACACACACACACACACACAGATGGAGGTCAATGAAACTGCCAAAAGGTGTTTTCCTCTTCTGTTTCTTCCACTTGAATGAAGAGTCAAGGAAGGAAGGAAGGGAGAAGGAAGGGAAGGAGGGAGGAAGAAGGAAGGAAGGAAGGAAAGAGGGAGGAAGCAAGGAAGGAGGAAGGAAGGAAAGGAAGGAAGGGAGGGAGAAAGAAAAGAAAGGAGGGAGGAAGGAAGGAAGGAAAAAGGAAGGAATCGTCCCTCCCTCCTTTCTTTCCTTTCTTCTTTCCTTCCTTTCCTTCCTTCTTTCTCCCTCCTCATTTCCTTCATTTTTCCTCCCTTCCTTCCTCCCTCCCTTCCTTTCCTTCCTTCCTCCTTTCCCCTTTCCCTCCCCCAGTGTTTCAATTCATCTCAATGAGAGGGAAAGAAAAGGATGTTTTAACACCATCTCCAAAACTCTCCTCCTCTCCTCTCCTTTCCTCTCCTTCACCAAAACCTCTAAACCACAGAAGGATATCCAGGTTTGATAGATGTGTGAAATAAATCCAACTGAACAGATGCAAAAAAAAAAATCCTCCAAAGTCGCCAATTTAACCAAATTATTCAGAGTCAAGCAACCAGAATAAAAAAGTTTAAAAATCAAATCTGCTCCTCTTCTGATCTGAATCCTTCACTAGTCATTAAACTGATGCTCGACTGTCAATCAAACACACATGTATCCATCTGCTGCTGTTACTGCCTCTCTGCTCACATCCCTTCCTTCCTTCTTTCCTCCTTCCTTCCTCCCTTCCTTCCTTCCTCCCTCCTTTTCTTCCTTCGTCCCTACCTCCTTTCTTTCCTTCCTCCCCTCCTTCCTTCCTCCCTCCTTTCCTTGTTTCGTCCATCCCTCCTTTCTTTCCTTCCTTCTTCCTCCCCCCCTCCTTTCCTTCCTTCTTTGTTCGTTCTTTCCTTCCTTCCCTCCTTCCTCCTTTCCTTCCCTCGTCCCTCCTTCCTTCCTCCCTCCTTTCCTTCCTTCTTTGTTCGTTCTTTCCTTCCTTCCCTCCTTCCTCCTTTCCTTCCCTCGTCCCTCCATCCTTTCTTTCCTTCATTCTTTCCTTTCCTTCCTTCCCTTCTTCCTTCCTTCCTCCTTCCTTCCTTCCTCCCCTCCTTCCTTCCTCCTTCCCTCCTTTCCTTCCTTCTTTGTTCGTTCTTTCCTTCCTTCTTCGTCCCTCCATCCTTTCTTTCCTTCATTCTTTCCTTTCCTTCCTTATTCCTTCCTTGTTTCCCTTCTTCCTTCCTTCCTTCCTCCCCTCCTTCCTTCCTCCTTCTTTCCCTTCTTCCTTCCTTCCTTTCCTTCCTTCCTCCCTCCTTTCCTTCTTTCGTCCATCCCTCCTTTCTTTCCTTCCTTCTTTCTTTTCCTTCTTCTTCCTCCTTCCTCCCTTCCTTCCTCCCTCCTTTCCTTCTTTCTTTTCCTTCCTTCTTCCTCCCTTCCTTTCCTTCCTTCATTCTTTCCTGTCCTTCCTTCTTCCTTCCTCATTTTCCTTCCTTTTTCCTCCCTCCTTTCTTTCCTTAAAAAAAAGTTTAAAAATCAATCTGCTCCTCCTCTGATCTGAATCTTTCACTAGTCATTAAACTGATGCTCGACTGTCAATCAAACACCACATGTATCCATCTGCTGCTGTTACTGCCTCTCTGCTCACATCTGGATTCAGGCTTTTTCCACCAGATGTTGATTCCTGGCTGCAGAGATTTTGCTCCCAGATTTCAGCCACGAGAGCATCAGCGAGGTCCAGAACTGATGCTGGGTGATTTTTAATAAGACTTGGCTCATATTCAATCAGCCAGTTCATCTTAAAGGCGTCAGATGAGCCAAGATTTCTTTATTTATGAGCCCCAAAACACAAAGTATTGGCACCAAGACGACTTCTACTACTACTATTTCTGACCTCCATTTTTTCTGCTTAAGGGCTCCTGGGAACTTCTGCACATTGCCTGAATGGTAGATCCAGTAATGGTTGGCACAAACTTCAAAGAACAAAGTCAAACCAATACCATGAAAAACAACTGTGGTGTAAAAGTATAAAAGAAATGGACGTAACATCCGTGACGTCACCCATTGGTTTGTGGACTGCTGCTCGGAAGCCAAAAGTTTCCAATCTAGGCAGCGCCATCTTGAAATTTTCAGGTGCATGCTGGGAAAAATAAAAACACGGATTTCTACTTATATGGGCATGAGGCGGGGCCATGTGTGGAGAGGGGAGGTTGCTATGGTTGCGAGGGCTGGATCTGGAGGACATTGGTCAATCAACCTGTCAATCAGGACGTAGCCACGCCCTAATGCATACCCTGCTTTATCGTCACATATAAAATCAGGGAGGCCAAAATGTCCCAAATGAACATCATACTGCATTGAAGAAGGCTTTAAACTAGCGATTGAGACCATAAACACATTTTGATTAAATAGTAAAGACAGCATCAGCCTTATGACATCATCTGGAACTCATTACATCATCTGGAACTCATTACATCATCTGTTGCCATAGTGACGTCCATAGCAACTACAGGAGCTTCCCCAAACTGTTGCAAAAAAAGGGGGAAAAAAAGTACTAAAACACTAATAAATATATTTTTTTTTGCTGTAGCATTAAAATATATGAACATAGTCTACTTTAACTCTGATCTCTCCTCTTTTCTTTCCTCAATCTTTCCATTATAGTGATATTAATGTGCTTAAAACGGCTCTTTAATCTCAACTTTATATTTATTAACAGTCAAAGAGTATTTTCAAATAAGACAATAAGACAGAAACCAATCAACAGGTGGTCTACAGTATTCAATGATAACAAAAGTTATAATAATGTTATGATTGAATGAGCTCTTAATTAATCTACTTTAATACAATACAAAGACTTTTATGACTGTTTTTGGGTCTATTTTACTCTCTCAGGTTTGCAGATATAAGCCAGCTTTACCCTCATTAACCTGTAAGTGGATCTGTCATTACAAACTCTCAGGACTTTATTTTTAAGATGCTAAAAATGTCTGAATTTGGGGAGAAAATATGTGTAAATAAGTGTAGGAACTTATATTTGCATAAGATAGAAAGTTGCAGCTTGAAAAAAAAGAAAAAAAAGAAAAAGTGGGTCGTGTTTGATTATGAAGATCAATAAAGTCTTTAAACAAACACTGCAGATATAACACAGCTTTAATGTCACTAACTCATCACAGACTCCTGCTGTGCTGCAAAACATCATGCAAACTCCCGGCTGAACTTTATTTTGAAAATCTAGAGAAGATGCACGAGATATGATAGAGAGGGGGAAACAAATGGGGTCACGTTTGATTATAAAGATCAATAAAAGAGTTTTAAAGGATCATCATTATCATCATCACACTTTCATTCACTGTTGTCCTTTAAATGCCACACACACTGTATGTGGTGCATGGAGGGGAGGTGGGGATGGGGGGGGGTGAGGAAGACGAGGAGAGGAGAGGAAGAGCGGCTCCGATTTCATTACATTCTCTACATGAGTAAAATGCCTGGGAGGCTCCTGCAGCTTCCCTACTGAGAGTGAGTGTGTGTATGTGTGTGTGTGTGTGTCCGTGTGTCTATTTGTGTGTGTGTCTATGTGTTTGTGTGTGTGTCTGTCTATGTGTGTGTCTGTCTATGTGTGTGTCCATGTGTGTCTGTCTGTGTGTGTGTGTGTGTGTCTGAGTGTCGACTGTACATGTGTGTGTGTGTGTGTGTGTCTGTGCTGTGTCTACTGTACATGTGTGTGTGTCTTTGTGTGTGTGTGTCTTTGTGTGTGTGTGTGTGTGTGTCTATGTGTGTGTGTGTGTGTGTGTATGCTGCCTTTCTCTCTGACTCTCTCATACTAAGAAAAAAAAAAAAAAAAGGTATCTGTCAAGATTTTGAGTTTTCAAAATGGATTTATCCCACAGGGTCGCTCAGGGCTGCTCCCATGAGCCCCTGCTGCACCGAGAGATGGAGCAGAGTCGAGAAAAGATAGAAGGAATAGAGAGATAGGGAGAGAGAGAGAGAGAGAGAGAGAGAGAGAGAGAGAGAGAGAGAGAGAGAGAGAGAGAGAGAGAGAGAGAGAGAGAGAGAGAGAAGGGGAGAGAGAGAGAGAGAGAGAGAGTGAGAGAGAGAGAGAGAGAAAGAGAGAAAGAGAGAGAGAGTCTTTTATTGTTGTGTTTTTTTTCTTTCTGATATATTCGAGATCTTTTGGCAGCTCGGCTCATGTAACATTCATGCCAATAAAACACTAATGAATTGAATTCAACTGAGAGAGAGAGCGAGCGAGGCGGAGAGTGATGCAGCAAAAGACAGACACACACACACACACACACACACGGAGAGAGAGACAGAGAGAGAGAGAGAGACTCACACACCGTGACTGCACACCTTAACAACTTGCCTCACAGCAGCTGGTCCATTTCATGCTCAGACAAAAATCGGACCGATCGATCGAGACAAGAAGGAGAAGAAGAAGAAAATAAAAAGAACAGAGAGAGAGAGACAGTGAGAGAGAGAGAGAGACAGAGAGAGAGAGAGAGAGAGACAGAGAGAGAGAGAGAGAGAGAGACAGAGAGAGAGAGAGAGAGAGAGAGAGACAGAGAAAGAGAGACAGTGAGAGAGAGAGAGAGAGAGACAGAGAGAGAGAGAGAGACAGAGAGAGAGAGACAGTGACAGAGAGAGAGACAGAGAAAGAGAGAGAGACAGAGAGAGAGAGAGAGAGACAGTAAGAGAGAGAGAGAGACAGAGACAGAGAGAGAGAGACAGACAGAGAGAGAGAGAGAGAGACAGTGAGAGAGAGAGATTGAGAGAGAGAGACAGAGAGAGAGAGAGAGAGAGACAGTGAGAGAGAGAGAGAGGAGCAGCAGCCGTCATGATTTGTGATGCGTTCACCACAGCAACATGTTTCCAGCCTCGTCTACCAAACCCAGACGCATACTGATGAGCTGCTGGCTGCAAAAAACTGTTTCCATCTGGGAGAAGAGAGTTATAAAAAAAAAAAAAAGAAAAAAAAGAAAAACACTTTCTATTTGCAAATATACACTCAGCTGCTGAATAAGAAGCGTTGGTTGTCGCAATTCTCAACAGGTGATATGTTTTAGACACAGAGGGAAACAGTCTCTCCCCTGCTGCAGCTGTGATGTTTGTGTTGTTGTAGTTTCCCCCCTCCCCCACCTGTATTTGCTTTTTTTTTTTTTTTTTGGTTATTATTCAAGTGAGGTGTGGAAAACATGAGCTGAAGGACAGGAAATTGATTTAGAAGTTTTATGAGCTGTGATAAAAATATGAGCTTCTATTCAACGATTCATATTGAACCTACCAGTGTCTCAAACACAGAAATGTGTGCACTACAAAATAAAAGCACATAGTTTGCTACACAGGTGTGATTTGAGAAACTAACCTGTTGAAATGTGTGCACTACAAAATAAAAGCACATAGTATAAACAGTACTAACCTGTTGTAATGTGTGCACTACAAAATAAAAGCACATAGTATAATCAGTACTAACCTGTTGGTTGAAATGTGTGTACTACAAAATAAAAGACCTCATGATAGTGTAAAAAATGACTGCAGGCTCCCTTTGCCTGTCTTTCCTTCCTTCCTTCCCTTTGCCTGTCTTTCCTTCCTTCCTTCTGCCTGTTTTTCTTTCCTTCCTTCCCTCCACCTCCACCTCCACCTCATCAGTCATACCTTAATGAAGCTCTTCAGAAAGCAAAGAGACTTCAAACTTTAGTTTTTATGAATAAATATGAGTCAAATATGCACAAATTGATATATTCAGAGTCACATGAGGATAAATCATCACATTTCTGGCTAAAAGAAAAGCATTTAAGGTGGTATTGTTCTTCTTTTAACCCTTTATAGGACACTCATTGAAAGGAAGGTAGGAAGGAAGGAAGGAAGGAAGGAAGGATGGATGGATGGAAGGAAGGAAGGGAAGGAAGGAAGGAAGGAAGGGAGGAAGGGAAGAAAGAAGGAAGGAAGGAAGAAGAAAGGGGGATGGAGGAAGGAAAGAAGGAAGGGAGGAGAGAAGGAGGGAGGGAGGAAGGACAGATGGAAGTAAGGAAAGGAAGGAAGGAAGGACGGACGGAGGAAGGAAAGACGGAAGGGAAGAGAGAAGGAGGGAGGGAGGACGGACAGATGGAAGGAAAGAAAGGAAGGAAGGGCGGAGGAAATAAGGAACAAGGGAGGGAGAAAGGAAAAGAGGAAGGGAAGAAAGAAGGCAGGGAGGAAGGAAAGGAAGGAAAGAAGGAAGGAAAGAAGGAAGAGAGGAGAGAAGGAGGGAGGGAGGAAGGACAGATGGAAGTAAGGAAAGGAAGGAAGGAAAGAAGGAAGGGAGGAGAGAAGGAGGGAGGGAGGACGGACAGATGGAAGGAAGGAAAGGAAGGAAGGGCGGAGGAAATAAGGAACGAGGGAGGGAGAAAGGAAAAGAGGAAGGGAGGAAAGAAGGCAGGGAGGAAGGAAAGGAAGGAAAGAAGGAAGGACGGAAGGAAGTAAGGAAAGGAAGGAAGGAAGGAAGGAAGGACGGAGGAAGGGAGGAGAGAAGGAGGGAGGGAGGACGGACAGATGGAAGGAAGGAAAGGAAGGAAGGGCGGAGGAAATAAGGAACGAGGGAGGGAGAAAGGAAAAGAGGAAGGGAAGAAAGAAGGCAGGGAGGAAGGAAAGGAAGGAAAGAAGGAAGGAAGGACGGAGGAAAGAAGGAAAGGACAGACGGAAGGAAGGAGAGAAGGAGGGAGGAGAGAAAGAGGGAGGGAGGAAGGACAGATGGAAGGAAGGAAAGGAAGGAAGGGCGGCGGAAATAAGGAACGAGGGAGGGAGAAAGGAAAAGAGGAAGGGAAGAAAGAAGGCAGGGAGGAAGGAAAGGAAGAAAGGAAGGAAGGAAGGAAGGAAGGAAGGAAGGAGGGAAGGATATTTTGGGATATTTACAGAAGTTACCAAATATAATAAAGGGTTAAATGTAAAAAATGGGTCAAATTAGACCCTGAACATTATGTAATTCAAACTCTGACCTCATTTTAGTTAAACTGAGAACAGTCAAGTAACGATGACATCATAATTTAGGGTCTTATTTGACCCGGACCTTACCGTGACCCCATGAAGACCCTCACAGCGAGCTCCTCTTTAAACTCCCACACAGGTAAAAGTGTCGAGCTCTCTCATATGACTCGAACGCTAACGCTAACGCTAACACAGCTCTGAGGATAAACAGTTGAAGCCGTTTGTAATGAGACACTTTAGACGTTTATTTGTTTAGCCTGCAGGCCCGGGAGGGTGTGACAGGATACGCCCGCCCCAAGAAAAGAAAAAAGAAAAGAAAGAAAGAAAGAGAGAAAGAAAGAAAAAAAGAAAAGAAAGAAAGAAAGAAAGAAAGAAAGAAAGAAAGAAAGAAAGAAAGAAAAGAAAAGGTTCCCAGATTCAGATTCACCTGGAGAACCTGCTGGAGAGAACAAATACTGAGAGGAGCAGAGACTTTCCTTTTTTCCTTTTTCCTTCTCTGTCCTTCCTCCTTACTCCCTTTCTTCCTTCTGTCCTTCCTTCCTTTCTTCCTTCTGTCCTTCCTCCCTCCCTCCTTTCCTTCCTTCCTTCCTTCCTTCTGTCCTTCCTCCCTCCCTCCTTTCCTTCCTTCCTTTCTTCCTTCTGTCGTTCCTCCCTCCCTTCCTTATTTTCTTCCTTGTTCTTCCTCCCTTACTTCCTTTCTTCCTTCTGTCGTTCCTCCCTCCCTTCCTTATTTTCTTCCTTGTTCTTCCTCCCTTACTTCCTTCCTTCTATCTGTCCTTCCTTTCTTCCTTCCATCTGTCCTTCCTTCCGTCCTCCCTTTCTTCATTCTGTCCTTCCTCCCTTTCTTCCTTCTGTCCTTCCTTCTATCTGTCCTTTCTTCCTTCTGTCCTTCCTTCCTCCCTTCCTTTCTATCTGTCCTTCCTAACTTTTTTTTCCTTCTGTCCTTCCTTCCTTGTTTACTTCTGTCCTTCCTCCCTCCATTACTCCCTTCCTTCCTTCCTTCTTTCCTTCCTTCCTTCCTTTCTTCCTTCATTTGTTCTTTTCTTCCTTCCATCTGTCCTTCCTTTCTTCCTTCTGTCCTTCCTTCTATATGTCCTTCCTCCCTTTTTTCCTTCTGTCCTTCCTTCCTTCCTTCCTTACTTACTTCCTTCTGTCCTTCCTTCCATTTGTCCTTCCTCCCTACCTTCCTTTTTTCCTTTCTTCTTTCTGTCCTTCCTTCCTTATTGTGATTTAGGTGAAAAGAAAGTAAGAAAGTTAAAATGAGAAAAGTTTCTTATTGTGAGCAGAAACATGGTGGCAGGAAAATGCTGCTGTAACAAAAGTAAAAACTTAAAGAGACACACACACACACACACACACACACACACACACACACACACACACACACACACACACAAAATGTACAAACCACACAATATAAAGTTATAAAAAGGAACAAAACAAACTGAGAAAGTCTGACACGGCTCCAAAAATCGAAAAGCAACAACAGCAACTAGTCCCAAAACCACACACACACACACACACACACACACACACACACACACACACACACACACACACAGGCAGCAGGAGGAAGGTTCATCTTCATCATCATCATCATCATCATCACTGATAGAATAAGGACACGAGGTTCGCTATCACACTGAACTTGAACCCGGTTTGTCATCACAGCTCACAGATCAGCACCGAGCTCGTCTCCATAGCAACGGAGATGAGCTCGTCGTCTCCTGCTGAGATGTTTCAGCAGCACGACTATGACATAATATAATATAATATAATACTTCACATTTTAAAATACTCAAAAGTAGATGAAGAAACGTAAATGTGTCTCTTCATATCAGGGAGGTCAAACATGAGGCCCGTGGGCCAAAACCGGGCCGCCGAGGGGTCCAATCCGGCCTTCTTCTTTCCATCTGTCCTTCCTCCCTTCCCTCCTTTCTTCCTTCTTTCTTACCTTGAGTCCTTCTTTCTTTTCCTCATTCTGTCCGTCTATCCTTTCTATCTCCCTTCCATCTTTCCTTCCCTTCTCCCTTCTTTCCTTCCCTTCCATCTATCCTTCTGTCCTTCCTCCCTTTCTTTCTTCCTTCTTTCCTTCCCTTCTACCTTCAATCTTTCCTTCTTTCCTTCCGTCCTTCCTCCCTTTCTTCCTTCTTTCCTTCCCTTCTCCCTTCAATCTTTCCTTCTATCCTTTCTCCCTTTCTTCCTTCTTTCCTACCCTTCTACCTTCAATCTTTCCTTCTTTCCTTCTGTCCTTTCTCTCTTCCTGTCATCCTTCCTTCCTTCCTTCCTTCCTTCCTTCCTTCCTTCCTTCCTTCCTTCCTTCCTTCCTTCCTTCCACAACTCATTACAAGTTGAGAAGCTACGAGTCAGAGTATTTATACCTCACATACTTTATGTTTGTATGTGTTTTATACATTTTAAGAAGGATTATATGTAGTTTTATAGATTCTATGGTGTTCATGTAATTCCTGTTATTGTTGAACCATAGCCAATAAAGTTTTATTCTAATTTCCTTTATTGAGGTTTGAATCCAGAGTAGAAGTTGACCTTCATCTCTCTCTGCAGAGTTTTACAGAGCTTGTTGTTTCAGCGTTAATGACTCAGACAGGAAACAGATATATGATCAAGTTAATGACGCAGGAGAGAAGCTGCATTGTTCGGGGGTGGGGTGGGTGGGTGGGGGGGGGGTGTTGTTAATGGAAATACAGGTGAGACAATAAAGAGAAATGATCTAAGAAGGACGTTTAAAGGTTTATCAGACTCCAAAAAACACTTTATAATACTCACAGAGACTGCTGGACTTATTTTATCTATCGTCATGACGACCGTGAGGTAAATAATAATAAGCCCATGCTGATGACTTTAGATTTACTTCATTTGTGTGGCATTTTTGCTCAATAAATGACTAAAATGGAAGGAAGGATGGAAGGATGGAAGGATGGAGGAAAGAAGGAAGGAAGGAAGGAAGGAAGGTAGAAGGGAGGAAGATAGAAGGAAGGAGGGAGGCAGGAAAGAAAGAAGGAAGGGAGGAAAGAGAGAAGGAGGGAGGAAGGACAGATGGAAGGAAGGAAGGAAGGAAGGAAGGGTGGAAGGAAAGGAATGAATGAAGGATGGAGGAAAGAAGGAAGGAAGGAAGGAAGGAAGGTAGGAGGGAGGAAGGAAAGAAAGAAGGAGGGAGGCAGGAAGGAAAGAAGGAAGGGAGGAAAGAGAGACGGAGAGAGGAAGGACAGATGGAAGGAAGGAAAGAAGGAAGGAAGGAAAGAAGGAAGGAAGGAAGGTAGGAGGGAGGAAGGAAAGAAGGAAGGAAGGGAATGAATGAAGGAGGGAGGAAGGACAGATGGATGGAAGGAAGGAAGGAAGGTAGGAGGGAGGCAAGCAGGAAAGAAGGAAGAGAGGAAAGAGAGAAGAAGGAAGGAAGGACAGAAAGAAGGAAAGAAGGAAGGAAGGAAGGAAGGAAGGAAGAAAAGATAGAGAGAAGGTAATTGACAAGCTGATTCATTTTTCTGTTAATTAACTTATTAAATAATTGATTAATTGACTAATAGTTGCAGCTTGGCCTGAACTTGACCCGTAGTGACTGAGTGAAGTATGACTGGAGTTTAACAGGAAGCAAACAAGTGATGAAAACTGCTAAAACAGCTGATCGCATCCTGTTTCCCACCGCCGCTCAGAGTTGGTTCCTTGTAACAATGTTTCTCTAACCCTTCATCCTCTCCTCATCGTCCCTTCATCCTCTCCTCATCCTCTCGGTTCTGAACCCAAACCAAAGCTAACACACTTTTTATGACTGTCTGGACTAAAAAAGACGATAATGGAAATAATTCATAATGTGAGGTTCTTGTTTAGGCTTTAAAAGATCGTCAGGTCTGTTTCCAGCTTCAGAGAAATGAAGATCCAGGTGTGTGTGTGTGTGTGTGTGTGTGTGTGTGTGTGTGTGTGTGTGTGTGTGTGTGTCTCTTATATTCTCTCTGTGTTAACGTGTCATCATCTTCATGTAGAAGTGTGTGTTTGTTTTAGCGTGTGTCCACAGGATGTCTGTGTCCTGACTGGGTCGGCTTCTCCGTTCCCTTTCTGCCTTTTTTTCATTTTTTTTTCTACAGCATCCTGTTTTCACACATATGTGAAACACAAGCTGTGAAACACACACACACACACACACACACACACAGACACACACACACACACACAGAGACAGACACACACATACACATACACACACACAGAGACAGACACGCACACACACACACAAACACACACACACACACACACACACAGAGACAGACACACACACACACAAACACATAGACACACACAGACACACACACACACACACACACACACAGACAGACACACACACACACACACACACACACACTATCTGACCTCAGTCCTCCTCTCTGTCATTCACTGCAGCCAGAAACAACTTTAACAATAGCCTACAATTCCCATAATCCCACAGGGGGTTTCAGCAGCAGAGCAGCAGAGCAGCTTCTCATTTTACACTGAAGCACCGTAAAAGAGAACATTTTATTTTGAAATCCTGCGGAGGCTCAGACGGTAACACCAGGCGGCCGAGCATCGAGTTAAAATCAACCGCTGCTGGTGTCAAACATGCGGCCCGTGGGCCAGAAGCGGCCCGCCGAGGGATGCAGTCCGGCCCACTTTTGTTCCTGTGTTCTTTTCCTTCCTTCAATCTGTCCTTTCTACCTTTCTTCTTTCCTTCCTTCCTTTTGTCTGTTTTTCCTTCCTTCCCTTCTTAACTTAAGTTATTGCACGATAGTTCCTTCTTTCCTCCCTTCCTCCTTCTCTCTTTCTTTTCTTCCTTCTTTCCTTCCTCCATCCCCCTTCCTTCTCTCTTTCCTCCCTTCCTTCTTTCCTTCCTGCTTCCCTCCTTCCTGCTTCTTTTCCTTTCTCCCTCCCTCCTACCTCCCTTCCTTCCCTCTTTCTTTCCTTCCATCTGTCCTTCCTCCCTCCTTCTCTCTTTCCTCCCTGCCTCCCTCTTTCCTTCCTTGCTCTTTTCCTTTCTCCCTCCTATCTTCTTTCCTCTGTCCTTCATTCATTCATTCATTCCTTTCCTTCCTCCCTCCCTCTCCTTTCCTTCCTTCCTTCCTTCCTTCCTTGACTCAAGGACAACAAGAAGGATCAATGTCTCCATCATGGTTGGACCAGGCAGGAGTTTACAGAACATGATAGCGAGTGTATTTCTCTTCACTTTGATGCTCATATTAAACATTAAATGTGATTGTGTGACTTTTTTTTAAAGATATTCAACAATGTTTCAACCTTGAAGACGCAAATTCAAAAATTAATTCACACAAACCAAGAAGCTACAAACTCATTAACTCAAATTTCAAACATTTGGTTTAAATCTAAAAAACCTTCAGCAGTAGCTCACGCCAAATAAACGTAAAGGAAGCCACAGTAAAAAGTTTCTCCTAAGAGAGTCGACAGGAAGTCTTCAGTCCATAAAGAAGAGTTTAAACTCCATAAAAACAGTGTGGGGTGAGAGAGGAGCACACACACACACACTCACACACACACACACACACACACACACACACACACACACTCACACAAGATGTGAGCAGATGGAGACTCGCTGAAAGGTGGCGTGAAATGAAAATCTTTCATTCAAGCAACAAAAACAAAAAAAGAGAGAGAGAAAGAAAAAAAATTGTTATCCTAAAAGTGCACGACCTCACTTCAGAGTCAAGAAGTAAAGGACGGAGGAAAGAAGGAAGGAAGGAAGGTAGGAGGGAGGGAGGGAGGAAGGAAAGAAGGAAGGGACGAAAGAGAGAAGGAGGGAGGAAGGACAGAAGGAAGGAAGGAAGGAAGGCAGGAGGAGGGAGGAAAGAGAGAAGGAGGGAGCAAGGACAGATGGATGGAAGGAAGGGTGGAAGGAAAGGAATGAATGAAGGATGGAGGAGGGAGGAAAGAAGGAAGGAAGGAGGGATGGAGAAAGGAAAGGAGGACAGAAGAAGGAAGGAGGTTAGGGAGGAAAGAGAGAAGGAGGGAGCAAGGACAGATGGAAGGAAGGAAGGAACAAAAAAAACTTCAGAGTCAAGAAGAAAAACACTCTTACTGATGTTTCTACTGACTTAAATTTGCATTGCAATTATATGAACACACCTCTGAGTAAAAGGCACACACACACACACACACACACACACACACACACACACACACACACACACACACACACACACACACACACACACACACACACACACACACAGACAGAGTCTCCCTTGTCCCATTTAGCGGGGCCAGGAGGCTAAAAGAGCTGAGACAGGGAGATCCCAGCTGAGTTCAGCCTGAACAACAATCCATCACTCCGACCCGCCGACACAGAGGAAACCCCCCCCCCCCCCCCCCCAAAAAAAACAGCCGACACACATCGAGAGTAAGAGAAGAGAGGAGGAGGAAAGACAACAGCAGGAAGTTTTTACTTTACTTTTTTTTTGTCTTTTTTTTTAGTGTTATTGTTGTTGTCTGAGTGTTTGGAGAGATACTGCAGTAAAAAAAAAGCCTCTAGAGCAGAGGAGTCAAAACTTTGAGGGAGGAAGGAAGAAAGGAAGGAGGGAGGGAGGAAGGAAGGAAGGAAGGAAGGAAAGGAAAGGAAAGGAAAGGAAGGAAGGAAGAAAGAGTGAAAAGAGAAGGGGTCGACCCGGGAGGACGACAGGAGGGTTAACCCTCCTGTCGTCCTCCCGGGTCAAATTGACCCTGTCTTCTTTCCTTCCTCCCTTCCTCCCTTCCTCCCTCCCTCCCTTCCTTCCTTCTTTCCTCCCTCCCTCCCTCCTTCCTTTCTTCCTTCCTTCCTTCCTTCTTTCCACCTGTCCTTCCTTCCTACCTTCTTTCCTCCTTTCCTTCCTCCCTTCCTTCTCTCCTTACTGCCTTCCTCTTTTCCTCATTCCTTCTTTCCTCCTTTCCTCCCTCCCTCCCTTCCTTTCTTCCTTCCTTCTTTCCACCTGTCCTTCCTTCCTACCTTCTTTCATTCCTCCCTTCCTTCTCTCCTTACTGCCTTCCTCCTTTCCTCCCTTCCTTCCTCCCTTCCTTCCTTCCTTCCTTCTTTCCACCTGTCCTTCCTTCCTACCTTCTTTCCTCCTTTCCTTCCTCCCTTCCTTCTCTCCTTACTGCCTTCCTCTTTTCCTCATTCCTTCTTTCCTCCTTTCCTCCCTCCCTCCCTTCCTTTCTTCCTTCCTTCTTTCCACCTGTCCTTCCTTCCTACCTTCTTTCATTCCTCCCTTCCTTCTCTCCTTACTGCCTTCCTCTTTTCCTCCCTCCCTCCCTCCCTCCCTCCCTCCCTCCTTCTTTACTGCCTTCCTCTTTTCCTCATTCCTTCTTTCCTCCTTTCCTCCCTCCCTCCCTTCCTTTCTTCCTTCCTTCTTTCCACCTGTCCTTCCTTCCTACCTTCTTTCATTCCTCCCTTCCTTCTCTCCTTACTGCCTTCCTCCTTTCCTCCCTCCCTCCCTCCCTCCCTCCTTCTTTCCTTCCTTCCACCTTTCCTTTCATTCCTACCTTCCTTCCTCCTTTCCTTCCTCCCTTCCTTCTCTCCTTCCTTCCTTCCTTCCTCAGAAGAACAAGCACATTAGTTCCCAGAGCAGGTAGCAGGGATGTGGTGGGAGTGTAATAGATAGATGGAATATAATAGAAGGATTATAGAAGTACAATGCAGTCACTTCTCCTTCCTCTCTCCTCTTACTCCCGGTGTACCTTTACCACCTTTTACCTAAAACCCCCCCCGCCTCCAGTCCTGCGACAAACACTAGAACTGCTGACGAGGCTGAACAACATTTTTTTGCCTTGGGTGAGGGGGGGTCAAACCCTCGGAGGGTTAGTTTCAGATATGCTGAGAGAGGCAGGGCCAGCTTGCTTTTCAACTACTGATAGCTGCACTATTCCACATCTCGTCATACGCCTTAAACGAGAACAGCAATTTCAATCTGATAATTA
>NW_026518757.1:5000-15435 GCF_027409825.1 Scomber japonicus | reverse complement strand
GTTTAACTACATTAATGTACTTTTATTGTGATAGTTTAACTACATTAATGTACTATTATTGTGATAGTTTAACTACATTAATGTACTTTTATTGTTATAGTTTAACTACATTAATGTTCTTTTATTGTGATAGTTTAACTACATTAATGTATTTTTATTGTGATAGTTTAACTACATTAATGTTCTTTTATTGTGATAGTTTAACTACATTTATGTACTTTTATTGTGATAGTTTAACTACATTAATGTACTTTTATTGTGATAGTTTAACTACATTAATGTACTTTTATTGTGATAGTTTAACTATATTTATGTACTTTTATTGTGATAGTTTAACTACATGTATGTACTTTTATTGTGATAGTTTAACTACATTAATGTACTTTTATTGTGATAGTTTAACTACATTAATGTTCTTTTATTGTGATAGTTTAACTACATTAATGTACTTTTATTGTGATAGTTTAACTACATTAATGTACTTTTATTGTGATAGTTTTAACTACATTTATGTACTTTTATTGTGATAGTTTAACTACATTAATGTACTTTTATTGTGATAGTTTAACTACATTTATGTACTTTTATTGTGATAGTTTAACTACATTAATGTACTTTTATTGTGATAGTTTAACTACATTAATGTACTTTTATTGTGATAGTTTAACTACATTAATGTACTTTTATTGTGATAGTTTAACTACATTTATGTACTTTTATTGTGATAGTTTAACTACATTAATGTTCTTTTATTGTGATAGTTTAACTACATTAATGTGCTTTTATTGTGATAGTTTAACTATATGTATGTACTTTTATTGTGATAGTTTAACTACATTTATGTACTTTTATTGTGATAGTTTAACTATATTTATGTACTTTTATTGTGATAGTTTAACTACATTTATGTACTTTTATTGTGATAGTTTAACTACATTTATGTACTTTTATTGTGATAGTTTAACTACATTAATGTACTTTTATTGTGATAGTTTAACTACATTAATGTACTTTTATTGTGATAGTTTAACTACATTAATGTACTTTTATTGTGATAGTTTAACTACATTAATGTTCTTTTATTGTGATAGTTTAACTACATTAATGTACTTTTATTGTGATAGTTTAACTACATTAATGTTCTTTTATTGTGATAGTTTAACTACATTAATGTACTTTTATTGTGATAGTTTAACTACATTAATGTTCTTTTATTGTGATAGTTTAACTATATTTATGTACTTTTATTGTGATAGTTTAACTACATTTATGTACTTTTATTGTGATAGTTTAACTACATTAATGTTCTTTTATTGTGATAGTTTAACTACATTTATGTGCTTTTATTGTGATAGTTTAACTATATTTATGTACTTTTATTGTGATAGTTTAACTACATTTATGTACTTTTATTGTGATAGTTTAACTATATTTATGTACTTTTATTGTGATAGTTTAACTACATTTATGTACTTTTATTGTGATAGTTTAACTACATTTATGTACTTTTATTGTGATAGTTTAACTACATTAATGTACTTTTATTGTGATAGTTTAACTACATTAATGTACTTTTATTGTGATAGTTTAACTACATTAATGTGCTTTTATTGTGATAGTTTAACTACATTTATGTACTTTTATTGTGATAGTTTAACTACATTAATGTACTTTTATTGTGATAGTTTAACTACATTAATGTACTTTTATTGTGATAGTTTAACTACATTAATGTGCTTTTATTGTGATAGTTTAACTACATTTATGTACTTTTATTGTGATAGTTTAACTACATTTATGTACTTTTATTGTGATAGTTTAACTACATTAATGTACTTTTATTGTGATAGTTTAACTACATTAATGTACTTTTATTGTGATAGTTTAACTACATTAATGTGCTTTTATTGTGATAGTTTAACTACATTTATGTACTTTTATTGTGATAGTTTAACTACATTAATGTACTTTTATTGTGATAGTTTAACTACATTAATGTGCTTTTATTGTGATAGTTTAACTACATGTATGTACTTTTATTGTGAACTACATCAAACTCATAATACTTTTACTTTGGTAGGATTCTCATACGGGACTTTTACCTGTAATGTAGTATCTCTACACTGCTGTACTTGTACTTTTACTGCAGTAAATAATCAGATTACTTCTCCTCTCACAGCGGAAGTTAATATCAGAGTCTCTCAGAGTGAAGCTGAGATGTGTTGTTGTGCAGACTCTGAGTTTATTGTCGTACTGTCTCTTTAAATGTGAGAGAGGAAAGGCTGCAGGACATGCGCGCTCCCGACGCTCACAACTAAATGCGTCAAAGTTGAAAGTTTAGTTTTTAGGAGTTGACTGTTTGCATGTGTTGTTTGTTTTATGACATGGTGAGTACTGAACCTCTGTCACTCCTTTATGATTCATGTCTGTCTGTCAGTGAGGAGCTGAGAGGAGCTGAGAGGGTCTCAGGACGTTTCTGTCAGAGAAGGAAGCGACATGGATGTAGTTAATCAGGACTGAGAGTTATTCCAGCTGCTCTCTCTTTATTATTATTATCATTAATATTATTAATATGAGTCAATCTGCTTCTTTCTTCCTGTGATTAGTGAGTAAAGCGTCAGACTGCAGTGAGAAGCTGTAGTTTTTGGGGCGTTTTAGAGTCACGAACCTGCAGAGAGAAACTTTATTCTTGTTAACAAAGAAACAAACTGCAGGAAAGTTTCTTCTCCTCATTACATCCGCTTTTTGTTCTACTTGTTTTTTTTTCCTCCTTTCCTTTTTAGGCTCTCCCTGTGTGGTGTGTGTGTGTGTGTGTGTGTGTGCGTGTGTGTGTGTTTACTGTACGCGCAGCTGCAGCCAGCCAGCGCCACACGACGTAGAACGTGACGTAGTGATGACGTAACCTCAACTATGCAGAATATCAAATATCATAATAATAATAATAAGAAGAAACTTTTAAGTCTTATTAAGGCAGATTTAAAGCTAATGAATCAGAAATGGTTTAAAATACATAAAATCAAGTTATACTCATGTGTATGTAGGGATGGAAACTTTAATGGGAATAAACCGGAAATTCACAAAACTGGAATTTAAATGTAGTCAGAAAAAAACATCTTGTATTATAATCTTTGTTAAAACCAGATTTTAATGTAAATCCAGTTTTTTGTCCTTCCTCCCTTCCCTCCTTCTGTCCTTACTCCCTACCTTCCTTTTTTCCTTTCTTCGTTTCTTCCTTCTTTCCTTCTGTCCTTCCTTTCATCTATCCTTCCTCCTTCTTTTTGTCTGTCTTTTCTTCCTTCTATCCTTTCTTCCTTCTGTCCTTCCTTCCATTCTTCCTTCTATCCTTCCTTCCTTCCTTCCTTCCTTCCATCTGTCCTACCTACCTTTCTTCCTTCTATCCTTCCTTCCTTCCTTTCTTCGTTTCTTCCTTCTTTCCATCTGTCCTTCCTCCTTACCTTCCTTCTGTCCTTCCTTCCATCTATCCTTCCTCCCTTTCTTCCTTCCCTCCTTCTTTTTGTCTGTCTTTTCTTCCTTCTATCCTTTCTTCCTTCTGTCCTTCCTTCCATTCTTCCTTCTGTCCTTCCTTCCTTAACCCCTCTGCTCTAAAGTATATGAGTCAGTGTTAAAGATCGCCAAGTGAATCTGATATGAGAGTAAAGTAAGTTTCCTCTTCCTCTTCCTCTTCCTCTCAGAGTGAAGATGAATGAAGACGCGTTCGAGGTCCCGGAGCGGACCGAGTACCGCTACCTGGTTCAGGAGGAGGAGGAGGAGGAGGTGCAGTACGTCCGCCACAGACACTACATCAGCCCCTTCCTCGTGCTCTCCAGACGCTGCATCTTCCTCATCTGCCTCGGCGTGGCCGCGCTGCTCGCTCTCGCCGCCTACCTGGGATACGTGGCGCAGACGCTGCCGCCGGGCGTTGCCAAGGTTACCGTCGGCTGCGGAGAGTACCGAGGAAGACACGTGAGTTTAGACCCGCTGATTATCTGTTAGTGCAGAGGTGTCAAACTCATTTTCATTCAAGGGCCACATACAGACCAATATGATCTCATGTGGGCCGGATCATTAAAAAGATGGAGGGAGGGAAGGAAGGAAGGAAGGAAGGATGGAAGGAAGAAAGAAGGGGAGGAAAGAAGGACAGGAAAGAAGGACAGGCAAAAGGAAGGACGGAAGAAAGGTAGGAAGGACAGATGGGTGGAGGGACAGAAGGAAGAAAGGGAGGAAGGACAGATGGAAGGAAGAAAGGGAGGAAGGACAGATGGAAGGAAGAAAGGGAGGAAGGACAGATGGAAGGAAGGACAGAAGAAAGGAAGGAAGGAAGGACAGAAAGAAGAAAGGGAGGAAGGACAGATAGAAGGAAGGACAGAAGGAAGAAAGGGAGGAAGGACAGATAGAAGGAAGGACAGAAGGAAGGACAGAAGGAAGAAAGGGAGGAAGGAAGGCAGGAAGGACAGAAGGAAGGAACGGAGGAAGGACAGATGGAAGGAAGGACAGAAGAAAGAAAGGAAGGAAGGACAGAAAGAAGAAAGGGAGGAAGGACAGATAGAAGGAAGGACAGAAGGAAGAAAGGGAGAAAGGACAGATAGAAGGAAGGACAGAAGGAAGAAAGGGAGGAAGGACAGATGGAAGGAAGGAAGGACAGAAGAAAGAAAGGAAGGAAGGACAGAAGAAAGAAAGGAAGGAAGGACAGAAAGAAGAAAGGGAGGAAGGACAGAAGGAAGAAAGGGTGGAAGGACAGATGGAAGTAAGGACAGAAGGAAGAAAGGGAGGAAGGACAGATGGAAGGATGGAAAGACAGAAGGAAGAAAGGAAAAGAAGACAGGAAGGAAAGTGGGCCGGCCTGGACCCCCACGGATATTACAGATAAATAAATATAAGGGTGTATAAACAGTCAGCTGCAGCAGGAGCATGTAACATAAATATAAATCTCTCTACAGATGTTTCCTCTTTTAACTTTCTGCAGCTTCACTTCCCTAAAAAGAAAAAGCTTCATCTGCAGAAACATGAATAGAGTTTAACTTGTGATGAAGACACGTGTTTTATTTCTCTGATCTGGATTCATCAAGATTTTACACTTTTATACATTTTCTTTTTTTATCCTTCCTGAAGAAAAACAAGTTTAACCCTCCTGTTGTCCTCAAGTCAAGGAAGGAAAGGAGAGAGGGAGGAAGGGTGGAAGGAAGGAAGGAAGGAAGGAAGGAAGGAAGAAGAAAGGAAAGGAGGGAGGAAGGAACGAAGGAAGGAAGGAAGGAAAGGAAAGGATGGAAGGACAGAGGAAGAGAAGGAGAAGAGAAGGAAGGGAGGGAGGGAGGGAGGGAGGGAGAAAGGAAAAGAGGAAGGAAGGATGGAAGGGAGGAAGAAGGAAAGAAAGGAGGGAGGAAGGAAGGAAGGAAAGGAGGGAAGAAGAAAGGAAAGGAGGGAGGAAGGAAGGAAGGAAAGAAGGACAGAGGAAAGAAGGAAGGGGAGAGGAAAGAAAGAGACAAGGAGGAAGGAAAGGAAGGAAAGAAGGACAGAAGGAAGGAACAGTCAAAAGAGAAAGGGTCAATTTGACCCGGGAGGACGACACAAAGGTTATTGGAGAAAGGAAAATAGGAAGGAAGGATGGAAGGAAGGAAGAAAGGAAGGAAGGGAGGAAAGGAAAGAAGGAAGGGAGGAAGGAAAGGAAAGGAAGGAAGGACAGAGGAAGAGAAGGAGAAGAGAAGGAAGGGAGGGAGGGAGAAAGGAAAAGAGGAAGGAAGGATGGAAGGGAGGAAGAAGGAAAGAAAGGAGGGAGGAAGGAAGGAAGGAAGGAAGGGGGGAGGAAAGAAAGAGACAAGGAGGAAGGAAAGGAAGGAAAGAAGGACAGAAGGAAGGAAGGAAGGAAGGAAGGAAGGAAGGAACGAAGGAAGGAAGGAACAGTCAAAAGAGAAAGGGGTTTGATGATGACACGAGTCTGATATATATTAATTTATAAGATAATAAACTTATTCATATCTGAGGTTGTTTTAGACTCATGTTTGTTTTAAATAATTTAACTTCTTTCATGTCCTTATAAATTATCTCTCAACCTTCCTGTCGTCCTCCCGGGTCAAATTGACCCCTCTGTTTTGAATGTTCCTTCCTTCCTTCCTTCTTTTCTTCCTTCCTTCCTACCTTCCTTCCTGTGCTTTCTCTCTCCTTCTTGCTTTCTTTCCTTCTTCTCTCTTTCCTCCCTTCTTTCCTTCCTCCCCCCTACCTTCCTCTCTTTCTTCTTCTCTCCTTCTTTCCTTCCTTACTTCTTTCCTCCGTCCTTCCTTCCTTCCTTCCTTCCTTCCTTCTTTCCTGTCTTTCTTTCCTTCCTTCCTCCCTCCCTCTTACCTTCCTTCCTTACTTACTTCTTTCCTCCATCCTTCCTTCCTTCCTTCCTCCCTTCCTTATTTCCTTTCCTCCCTTTCTTCCTTCCTTCCGTCCTCCATCCCCCTTTCTTCCTTCTGTCATTCCTTCCTTTCTCTCACCTTCCTTCCTCCCTCCCTGCCTTCTTTCCTTTATAATGTGCTTCTTATTGTTTCTGTCCGGTCGGTTATGTTCAGACAAGATTTCTGTAAGCATCATTTAATTATAAGTCTCAGAGCAGCAACGTCTTTAAAATATTAACTTTAAATCTCTACATTTCTTACATAAAGTTTTTTCTTTTGTATTTTATCATTTATGAAATTACAGTGTCAGTAGAGGAGGCAGAGATCTGTTAGCAGAGAGGAAAGGAGGAAGGGAGGAAGGAAGGAAAGAAAGAAGGAAGGAGAGGAGGCAGAGATCTGTTAGCAGAGAGGAAAGGAGGAAGGAAGGAAGGAAGGAGAGGAGGCAGAGATCTGTTAGCAGAGAGGAAAGGAGGAAGGGAGGAAGGAAGGAAGGAGAGGAGGCAGAGATCTGTTAGTAGAGAGGAAAGGAGGAAGGGAGGGAGGGAGGAAGGAAGGAGAGGAGGCAGAGATCTGTTAGCAGAGAGGAAAGGAGGAAGGGAGGGAGGGAGGAAGGAGAGGAGGCAGAGATCTGTTAGCAGAGAGGGAAGGAGGAAGGGAGGAAGGAAGGAAAGAAGGAAGGAGAGGAGGCAGAGATCTGTTAGCAGAGAGGAAAGGAGGAAGGGAGGAAGGAAGGAAAGAAGGAAGGAGAGGAGGCAGAGATCTGTTAGCAGAGAGGGAAGGAGGAAGGGAGGAAGGAAGGAAAGAAGGAAGGAGAGGAGGCAGAGATCTGTTAGCAGAGAGGAAAGGAGGAAGGGAGGAAGGAAGGAAAGAAGGAAGGAGAGGAGGCAGAGATCTGTTAGCAGAGAGGGAAGGAGGAAGGGAGGAAGGAAGGAAAGAAGGAAGGAGAGGAGGCAGAGATCTGTTAGCAGAGAGGAAAGGAGGAAGGGAGGAAGGAAGGAAAGAAGGAAGGAGAGGAGGCAGAGATCTGTTAGCAGAGAGGAAAGGAGGAAGGGAGGAAGGAAGGAAAGAAGGAAGGAGAGGAGGCAGAGATCTGTTAGCAGAGAGGAAAGGAGGAAGGGAGGAAGGAAGGAAAGAAGGAAGGAGAGGAGGCAGAGATCTGTTAGCAGAGAGGAAAGGAGGAAGGGAGGAAGGAAAGAAGGAAGGAGAGGAGGCAGAGAGGTGATGACGAGTAAAACAGGAAATGAAACCTGAAACTAACATGAGAAAATGTTGCTGACTTATAAAAATGTTCCTCAAAAATGTCCTGATATGATAGGGAGTAAGGAGGGAGGGAGGGAGGGAGGGAGGAAAGAAGGAAGGAAGGGAGTAAGGAGGGAGGGAGGAAAGGAAAAGTAAGGAAGGTTGGAAGGAAGGAAGGTAGGAAGGAAAGGAGTAAGGATGGAGGGAGGGAGAGAGGAAGGAAGGAAGGGAGTAGGGAGGGAGGGAAGGAGGGTAAAGGAGGAAGGAAGGAAGGAAGGAAGGAAGGAAGGAAAGGAGTAAGGAGTTAGGGAGGAAGGAAATTAGTAAGGAGGAAGGGAGGGAGGAAATTAGTAAGGAGGAAGGGAGGGAGGAAAGGTGGGAGGGAGGGAGGGAGGGAGGGAGGAAGGAAAGAAGGAAGGTTAGAAGGAAGGAGGAAAGGAGGAAGGAAGGATGGATGGAAGGTAGGAAGGAAAGGAGTAAGGAGGGAGGGAGGGAGGGAGGAAGGAAGGAAGGAAGGGAGTAGGGAGGGAGGGAGGGAGGAAGGAAGGAAGGAAGGGAGTAGGGAGGGAGGGAGGGAGGGAGGGTAAAGGAGGAAGGAAGGAAGGAAGGAAAGGAGTAAGGAGTTAGGGAGGAAGGAAATTAGTAAGGACGAAGGGAGGGAGGAAAGGAGGGAGGGAGGGAGGAAGGAAAGAAGGAAGGTTAGAAGGAAGGAGGAAGGAAGGATGGATGGAAGGTAGGAAGGAAAGGAGTAAGGATGGAGGGAGGGAGAGAGGAAGGAAGGAAGGGAGTAGGGAGGGAGGGAAGGAGGGTAAAGGAGAAAGGCAGGAAGGAAGGAAAGGAGTAAGGAGTTAGGGAGGAAAGAAATTAGTAGGAGGGAGGGAGGAAAGGAGGAAGGAAGTATGGTTGGAAGGAAGGAAGGAAGAAGGAAGGAAGGGAGGAAAGGATGAAGGAAGGATGGATGGAAAGGGGTAAGGAGGGAGGGAGGAAAGGAGGAAGGAAGGGAGGGAGGAAAGGAGGAAGGAAGGAAGGAGGGAGGAAAGGAAGGAAAGGAGGGAGGGAAGGAAGGAAGGAAGGAAGGAAGGAGGGAGTAAAAGGTTAAAAGTTCAATTAATCATGATTTTGATTTTTGCCATAATCACCCAGCCCTTCCTAAAATGAGTTTTTTCTACCTCTCTCTACAGAAGGATGGCGCCTACTCCTTTAAAGGCCTCCGCTACGCCGCCCCCCCGGTGGGGACCCTGCGCTGGGCTCCTCCGGCCGAGCCCGCCTGTAAGAAAGGCACCAGCGACGCCGGCCGCTTCCGCAGCGTGTGTCCTCAGATCCTATCGATGACGAGCGCGGGGAAGGTGACCGGTCAGGAGGATTGCCTCTTCGTCAACGTGTGGACGCCGACGCTGCGGCCGGACGCCAAGCTGCCCGTCATGGTGTGGATCCACGGAGGTTACCTGCACGTGCTCAGCGGAGGAGAGTCGGGGTACTCGCCCACGGAGCAGCTGGCGGCCGACACAGAGATGGTTTACGTCAGCTTCAACTACAGACTCAACGCTTTCGGCTTCATGGCTCTGGAGGTGCTGAGAGAGGGGTCTCCAAAAAACACCTCAGGTCTGTCACTGACACACACACACACACACACACACACACACACACACACACACACACACACACACACACACACACACACACACACACACACACACACACACACACACACTCACTCACACACACACACACACACACTTCTCATAATTCTTAGTTAGCTTACAGTTCTAGCACTACTCGACTCGACTCTACTGAGTTTTTTTGCTTCTTTGAGAAAAGATCTCAAACCAAAAGAGAGCAATTTATATTTTAAATTCCTTCATGATGATGCCGAGTGTGTGTTTGACATTATTTTCAATATAGAAACATCAAATCTTTAAGGTTGTTCTATCTCAGTCAGAGCAGACGGTCACACTGAGCCTGATTGCATCCTGATACTCAACACAAGAGCTGCAGGACTCTCTACTCGCTAAAGTCTCCTTCAGATCTGACTTATAGAGTTATAGAGCATGACTCGGCTCGACTCAGTTTTTTAGTATCTGCTCTGCTGAAGTTCCAAGCGAGCCGAGCCGATACTAAAATGTGACGTCATCAGACTGCCGGCCACTGATTGGTCAGAGAGTCACTGGAAGAGTCATGAGCCGTCCCACACAAGAATCAAACCCGCCATTTTTAAATACCAACAACAGCGATACAGAGATTCGGTTTCTCTTCTCTTTGCTTTGTGTGTGACAGAAAGACACATACAGCAGCAAGTACACCATCGCCTCCATGTCCTCCATTGGTTATGTGTTTGTGTTGCTATGACGACCCCGCTCACATTGGGGAGGAACTGTAGTAATGGAAAAGGTTCCTGGTACCAAACCGAGTCGAGTAGTGCTAGAACTGTATAGTGAGTGGAAAAGCGTTATTTTAGGGACCTTAAACACTGAACACCCAAAAATCAACACTTTTACAGTTGGGAACGCAGCTTTTGTCCCCAGTTACACAAACCATTAAAAGTCCAATATTGAGAAAGAGCACTTCAGCTGAGGGCTGGTAAACAGGTCAATGCTCCTCCGTCCACTAACATGATTATTTAAAGTTCAGTATTCAGCCGTCACTTTAAAAATCTAAATATTTAACAGACTTTTATACAATTTACCTCTTGTGAGATTTCAGAGTTTTTTCAGACACATTAATAAACCCACTGACTGGATCAAGCTAAAGATAAAGAAATATGTTTTATATCTCTCCTAGCTCATTTTAATAATGTTGTCAAACACTTATAGTAACAATATGAG
>NW_026518756.1:12500-15452 GCF_027409825.1 Scomber japonicus | reverse complement strand
TACATGTCGCTGGAGGGAGTGGGCTTTGGTGTAGGGGTAGTGAGATTTCCCTCCATGATCTCATTGAAACTACTGTTCCCTACATTCTTGGCCAGCTGGAGGAGAAAAAGAGAGAGAAGACATATAAGATGACGAGGATCATGTAGTCGAACAGAACATGAAGTAGAGACAGATGACTCACGCTTGTTTTTGGGAGTTTTACATCCAAGCTTATTTTTGAGATACAGATGGATTTACAAGATCAGACTTCAATTATGATCATCACTGGTAGTTTGGACCAATAAAAGTCCCACTATTGTTTATTCATTCATTTATACATGCTGAAAAGGACAATACTGGTTTGATAATAAGAGTCATTTCAAGGCTCTTTTAAATTATTGTGGGGATAAAATCACCAAATTATGAGGGTAGTAAATTCCATATTTTGGGTTCCTCTGTATAAAATACTGAAGTGAGACAGATATGTATTAAAATGAGGATGTCAAAGAAGTAGAGTGATTTTGAAACTGATGATTAAATAAAAAAAAGAAGGAATCAGGCGTGATCTTGCAAAAGCAGCACTAACACTAACTAACCTTTTCTTTTAAAGTGTCTCCCCCCTTTAAAAAAACTGTTTCCAAGGACGACTTCTCTTCTCTCATGTTTCTGTGTAACAAACCATCTGGTGCATCAGGTTACATCTTCAAGGGATCATCTCTCTCTCTCTCTCTCTCTCTGTCTCTCTCTCTCTCTCTCTCTCCCCCTCTTTCTCTCTCTCTCTCTCTCTCTCCCTCTCTCTTCCCCTCCATCTCTCCCTCTCTCTCTCCCTCTCCCCCCCTCTCTCTCCCTCTCTCTCTCTCTCCCCCTCTCTCTCCCTCTCTCTCCCTCTCTCTCCTTTCCTCTCTCTCTCTCTCTCTCTCTCCCTCTCTCTCTCTCTCTCTCTCCTGTGTTTCTTCTACTCTTTCATTATTTCTAATATTTCACCAGAGATGAAAATAGTGAAGGTTGCAAGGACACACAGCTGGCCGCCTTGAAAAAAAAAAAAAAAAAGAAAAAAAGAAAAGAAAGAAAAAATGACTCACCAAGAGTTCTGAGGTTCCCAGCTTGTCGAGCTCCATGGACTGGATGCGGGAGATGTGGACGCCCATCTCTCGGTGGATGCCGGAGCACTCGATGCAGGTCAGGATCCCCAGGTTGGTGGAAAGCCATTTAGGGTCTGAGATAAACACAGGAAAACATGACAGGAAATGCACGTTAATGACAGTTTAGTTTATTTGCACATAAATATCAGCTCAGTGGAAATTGGGCTTATAATAAATGACCCATTCCTCATTTTGTGCACATTCTGCAAATTATTAACATTTAACAACTGCCAGAAAGATCGGATATGCACGAGAGAAACTGCACGTTAATGACACTAATTTAGTTTATTTGCACATTAAAAGAAGAAAAAATACATAAAACAAGAAAAGTAATGGATGCAGGTGTGTTGAGATTAAGAAAGTAAAACAAGCAAATCCAGAAATGAAAGTAAATAAATAAATAAATGAATAAAAGGATGAGTATTTCATTTAAAACAAAAGGCACAAGGCTAAACCTTTATTCCTTAATTCTTTACATTGTTTTTTGTACAATATTGGTTTATTGGCTCAGTGGAAATTGGGCATATAATAAATTACCCATTTCTCACTTTGTGCACATTCTGGACAAAGTGAGTCAAAATCTGCCATAAAATACCAAAATCTTTAATTTCCTTATGATTTATTTGTCATTGCACATAAAAAGAAAGAAAATACATAATAAAAGAAAAGTAATAGATGCAGGGAAATGTGCAGAAGGAGCCAATAAAACCCATCATGGCTCTATTATAGTGAAACATACAACCTGAAAACTTCAGAATAAAGAAATAAATACAAAAAATAAGGTGTTCAAAAACATAAACTTCAAATAAACGGTTGCTGCTTCTCCCATCGAGCGGACAGATGGTGCAGATCCAGTAAAAACTATTCAAAGTTTGGACATACGCCTCATATTTATTTTAATTTTAGCTCTTGTACTGATTATCAAATAACAGGTTTTAATTGAAGCTGCATCAGGTGACTCTGAAAACTGGCAGAAACGGTGCAAATGAAACTGAAATACAGCAGGGGAAGTGGTTTAATAGAGCCAAAAAAAAAAGAAGAGATTATTCAGCAATATTCAGCAATAAAAAAAGAAAAAAAAATTCCTTTCCTTTCACTAAAAATACAACGAGGCATGTGTCTGCATTATACTCTCGTCTTGTGAGGCTGCTGTCAGGAGGGAAATGGTCTTTTCTTCCTGTGTCCCTACATGATTTATTCTTTTATGATTGTAGAATTTGCCTCGACAGAAGCTTTTATTGTTAAACTGCAGGGAGGAAACACATCTACACACACTGATGTTCAACAAAAGATTTTTTTTTCTGCTATAAAAGCTCTTTTTTATTTATTCTGTGTCGTAAAATGAGTGAACACTTTGTACGTTGGGTCGGTTTCTCTGTGTGGGAACGAGAAAAACAACACTTGAACAACGCAGAGGGTCAGAAAATGGGTTTATCAGCTGTATCACCTGTTTTTGTGTTTTTGAGTGTGATGATGAGGAAGGGAGGAAAGATGGAAGGTAAGATGGAAGGATGGAAGGAAAAGAGGAAAGGAGGGAGGGAGGAAGTAAGCTGGAAGGATGGAATGAAGGAAGGAAGGAGAGAAGGAAGGAGAGAAGGAAGGAAGGAAAGCTGGAAGGATGAAAGGGAGGAAGAAGGAAGGAAAGGAGGAAGGATGGAAGGAAAGATGGAAGGATGGAAGGATGGAAGGAAGGAAAGGAGTTAGGAAGGATGGAAGGGAGGAAGAAAGGAAGGAAGGAGGAAGGAAGGAAGGAAGCTGGAAGGGAGGAAGGAAGGACAGAGAAAAGAAGGAAGGAAAGGAGGAAGGAAGGATGGAAGGATGGAAGGGAGGA
>NW_026518756.1:0-7500 GCF_027409825.1 Scomber japonicus | reverse complement strand
TAGTAAGAAAGTATTTTGTACCCAAAATGTCTCTAATCCTTATTTCTTGTTTGAGTCATTTTTAGCTTTTAGTGCAGCTGACTCCTTAAAATAATCACACTCTAAACTTTTAGACATTTAAAAAAGAAATAAAGATCTTAAACATCCCAACATCTACTTTGTATTTTATTGTAGATATTTATTTATTAATTTATTTTGTCGGACGCCGTTGTAAATAACCGTCACCCTCGAGTATAAACAAAGGTTACGACTAATTGAGGAAGAAAAAAGAGGAGGAGGAAAGAGAATGGAGGATGAAGGAGGAGAAAGGAGGAGGAGGAGGAGAAAAGAAGAGGATGAGGAGGAGAAAAGAGGATGAGGAGGAGGTGGAGGAGAAAAGAGGAAGAGAGAGAAAAGAGGAGGAGGAGGAGAAAGGAGGAGGAGGAGAAAGGAGGAGGTGGAGAGAAGAGGAGGAGGAGGAGGAGAAAAGGGAAGGAGGAGAAAAGAGGATGAGGAGGAGGAGGAGGAGAAAAGAGGAGGAGGAGGAGAAAAGAGGAGGAGGATAAAAGAGGAAAAGGAGGAGGAGAAAAGAGGAGGAAAAGAGGAGGGGAAAAGAGGATGAGGAGGAGGAGAAAAGAGGATGAGGAAGAGAAAAGAGGAGGAGGGGGAGGAGGAGGAGAAAAGAGGATGAGGAGAAAAGAGGATGAAAAGGAGGAGGAGGGGAAAAGAGGAGGAGGAGGAAAAACGAGGAGGAGGAGGAGGATAAAAGAGGATGAGGAGGAGGAGAAAGAGGAGGAGGAGGAGGAGAAAAGAGGAGGAGGAGGAGAAAGGAGGGGGAGGAGAAAAGAGGAGGAGGACGAGGAGGAGAAAAAGGGAGGAGTAGTAGAAAGGAGGAGGAGAAAAGATGATGAGGAGGAGAAAGGAGGAGGAGGGGAGGAGGAGGAGAAAAGAGGATGAGGAGGAGAAAGGAGGAGGAAAAGGAGGAGGAGGAGAAAAGAGGATGAAATGAATGTGTGCTCAAAGTAAAGTAAAGTAAATATTTCATGGAGTAAAATCCCATGAAGACGGAAGAGTGTGACGGGAGCGGAGCAGCAGTGACGATCCCAAAGGACGACGTGTACATGGAGCATCAGCGTCACCGTGGCAACAAGGAGGGGGACTTTTTTTTTTTTTTTATAATAGATTTTTTTTTAGACAAACCCAGAACGGATGAAAAGTGCCTTAAATCAGTTTAGATCAGAGTTGTTGTTTTATAGTCTAGACAGTTCAACAGGATTCAGTGTGATTGCGTTCAAGTTATTTTTTTTTTATGACTCATCGTTTCTGAGTCATTCACGTCCTCGGAAAACTAAAATAAGGTTTACTCATTACGTCCGAAAGGTTTGAGTCTCATCCGACAGGAAATTAAAAAAATAAAAGTTTTAGATAAAGCTTATCTAGAAATGAAAGAAAGGAAATAAAACTTGTGGGCTGGACCATTAAAAAGATGGAAGGAAGGAGGGAAGGAAGGAAGGAAGGAAGGAGGGAAGGAAGGAAGGAAGGAAGGAAGGAAGGAAGGAAGGAAAAGAAGACAGGGAGGAAGAAAGGAAGGAAAGAAGGAAGGAAGGAAGGAAGGAAGGAAGGAAGGAAGGACCATTATGAAGATGGAAGGAAGGAGGGAAGAAGGGAAGGAAAAGAAGGGAGGAAGGAAGGCAGGAAGGAAGGAAAAAAGAAAGAAATGCAGGAAGGAAGGAAGGACAGAAGGAAAGAAGGAAGGAAGGAAGGAAGGACCATTAAAAAGACAGGAAGGAAGGAGGGAAGAAGGGAAGGAATAGAAGACAGGAAGGAAAAAAGAAAGAAAGAGAGGAAGGAAGGACAGATGGAAGGAAGGGAGGACTGATGGAAGGATGTAAGGAAGGAAGGAAGGAAAAAAAGACAGGAAGGAAAGTGGGCCGGTCAGGACCCCTCGGCGGCCGGTTCTGGGCCACGGGCCGCATGTTTGACACCCCTGTTTTATACCTTATAGATACAGTTATGTCGTCTCTCAGCACGACCACTGAAAGTCTACCAGAGGGGGGGGGGGGGGATGTAACAGTTGCTTATCTGTGTGTGTATGTATGTGTGTGTGTGTGTGTGTGTGTGTGCGTGTGTGTGTGTGTGTGTGTGTGTGTGTGTGTCTTCATGGGAACCGGCAGTATGAGGTTACAACGACCTGAATTACTTAAAACCACAAATCCCACTGCCACCGACTCTCAACAGTCTCCATTTAACACTTCCTGTCTTCCTCTCTTAACCCCACTAATAAAAGATCACACACACACATCTAACGAGGTGATTAGAAATAAAACCATGAAACCAAAAAGTACTCACATTACAAACTCTTGTTCGTCCTCAGCTTGGAAATGATATGTCCGGTTATCTGTGAAATAAAGAAACCACACACAGAGACACATTTAATACTTTTTAGGAGCATAAAAACATCAAAAGAGCAGTTTGAATGCATGGATTTTATTATAAAAGCTGGATACTAGACTGAAAATGGAGCTTATTGAGTCTAATAAGAGTTGATCAGCTGGTGCATAAATAAAGTTTCTAGCTTCCAGGTTTACTTCTGAGTTATTCGGCCCACTGAATATGCAGCATAGTGTTTCCCTCCGCTGGCTCTGACCATGAGTTCCTGCTTTTAAAATCGCTTTTCTGGGCTCGGAGAAAGTTTTATAAATAAAAAACCAGAAATAGAAATAAAATTTTTTGGCTGCAATACCGCAACTGACCACTAGGGGAAATCGGCTATTATAATACATGCATGGTGTAACGTGGGGAGGCTTAAAAATACAGGAAGTGCTGATGTATTAAAGTGATGGTGCATTTATATGTAAGGGAGGGAGAAGGAAGGAAAGGAGGGAGGAAGAAGGAAGGAAAGGATGGAGGAAGAAGGAAGGAAAGGAGGGAGGAAGAAGGAAAGAAAGGATGGAGGAAGAAGGAAGGAAAGGAGGGAGGAAGGAAGGAGGGAGGGAAGGAAGAAGGAAGGAAGGACGGAAAGGAGGGAGGAAGGAAGGAAGAACGAAGGAAAGGAGGGAGGAAGGAAGGAAGAACGAAGGAAAGGAAGGAGGGAGGAAGGAGGAAGGAGGGGGGAAAGGAAGAGAGAAGGAGGTAAGGAAGGAAAGGAGGGATGGAGGAAGGAAGAACGAAGGAAAGGAGGGAGGAAGGGAGGAAAGAAGGAAGGAAAGGAGGGAGGAAGAAGGAAGGAAAGGATGGAGGAAGAAGGAAGGAAAGGAGGGAGGAAGGAAGGAAGAATAAAGGAAGGAAAAGAGGGAGGAAGGAGGATGGAAAGGAGGGAGGGAAGGAAGAAGGAAGGAAGGACGGAAAGGAGGGAAGAAGGAAGGAAGAACGAAGGAAAGGAGGAAGGAAAGGATGGAAGAAGGAAGAACGAAGGAAAGGAGGGAGGAAGGAGGAAGGAGGGGGGAAAGAAAGAGAGAAGGAGGTAAGGAAGGAAAGGAGGGATGGAGGAAGGAAAGAAGGAAGGCAGGAAGGAAGGAAGGGAGGGAGGGGGGAAATGTAAAGTGCATGTGTGTGTAAATACTTACGGGAAATAAGATCGAAGCACTTCCTGTCCTCGGAGCTCGGCTTCACCTGACAGGTGAGCAGGTTGAGTTTGACCGGCTGCCTGTTGGACTGGAAACACACAGAAACCACAACGGATTAATATTAACCCTCCTGTCGTCCTCCCGGGTCAAAATGACCCCATCTCTCTTTTGACTGTTCCTTCTTTCCTTCCTTCTTCCCCTAGTCCCCTCTTTCTTTGCTCGCTCCTCCTTCCATCCTTCCTTTCCTCCTTTCCTCCCTCCTTACTCCTTTCTATCCTTCCTTCCTCCCTTCTCTCCTAAATTCCTTCCTCTTTTGTTCTTACTCCTTTCCTTCCTTCCTTCCTTCCTCCGTTCCTCCTTCCCTCCCTCCTTACTCCTTTCCTTCCTTCCTCCCTCCTTACTCCTTTCCTTCCTTCCTCCCTCCTTACTCCTTTCCTTCCTTCCTCCCTCCCTCCCTCCCTCCTTACTCCTTTCCTTCCTTACTTCCTCCTTTCCTCCTTCCCTCCTTACTCCTTTCCTTCCTTCCTCTTTTCCTTCCTTCCTCCCTCCCTCCCTCCCTCCTTCCTTCATTCCTTCCTTACTCCTTTCTTTACTCCTTTCCTACCTCCTTACTCCTTTCTATCCTTCCTTCCTCCCTTCTCTCTTAAATTCCTTCCTCTTTTGTTCTTACTCCTTTCCTTCCTTCCTTCCTCCTTTCCTCCTTCCCTCCTTCCTTACTCCTTTCCTTCCTTCCTCCCTCCCTCCCTCCCTCCTTCCTTCCTTCCTTCCTCCCTCCCTCCCTCCCTCCTTCCTTCCTTCTCTCCTTACTTCCTTCCTCTTTTCCTCTTACTCCTTTTCCTTCCTTCCTCCTGTGAGGAAATAGCTAAGAAATGGCCAGAATCAGAATTTGGTGACATTTTAAAGTAGTGTGTTATATCCGAATATAACAGTCTAAAACTAAAATATAGTCAAAAGTAAAAAAAATAATATGAAACTGAGAAAAACATTTGAGAAGCTGGAACTCCTCAAAGTTTTTGGCATTTTTATTAGCCGTGCTAGCAGCGTGTCTCCAGAGAGCGCTCCGATTTCCACAACTTTGCTCCAGACTGAAATATCTGAAAACAATCGACTGCCAATAAAAGAAGTAGAATTGACAGATCGTCATGGCAACCGCAGTGATGAATGTAAATGATTTTTTGGTGATACTTTTGGGCAGGGGGGGGGGCTATTAGGTTGATGTTTTTCAGTCTGAAATGTCTCGATTGCTGCTTCTATTAGATGTAATCTCTCTCATCAGGTTTTAATATTTAATCATTAATACCTCCAAGATTAACGACATCTAAATACGCACGTTAGGAATCTGAATATTACAGAATTAATGCTATAAAACTGTCTAAAGTGCCTCAGTTGAGCCTCACAGATGTGTTATTAGCATGACTATAGAGCAGGGGTGTCAAACATGAGGCCCATGGGCCAGAACCGGCCCACTTTCCTTCCTGTCTTTTTTTCCTTCCTTCCTTCCTTCCTTTCTTTCTTTTTTCCTTCCTTCCCTCCTTCCTTCCTTCCTTCTTTTCCTTCCTTCCTTCTTTTCCTTCCCTTCTTCCCTTCTTCCTTCCATCTTTTTAATGGTCCTTCCTTCCTTCCTTCCTTCTGTCCTTCCTTCCTTCCTTCCTTCCTTCTGTCCTTCCTTCCTTCCTACCTTTTTTCCTTCCTTTCTCCCTTTTTTCCTTCCTGTCTTCTTTCCTTCCCTTCTTCCTTCCATCTTTTTAATGGCCCTTCCTTCCTTCCTTCCTTCCTTCCTGTCTTCTTTTCCTTCCCTTCTTCCCTCCTTCCTTCCATCTTTTTAATGGTCCCTCCTTCCTGTCTTCTTTTCCTTCCTTCCTTTCTTTCTTCCTTCCTGTCTTCTTTTCCTTCCCTTCTTCCCTCCTTCCCTCCTTCCTTCCT
Organism: Scomber japonicus; assembly: GCF_027409825.1. Taxonomy (NCBI): domain Eukaryota; kingdom Metazoa; phylum Chordata; class Actinopteri; order Scombriformes; family Scombridae; genus Scomber; species Scomber japonicus. The sequence continues at coordinate 2,032 of NW_026518756.1, read as the reverse complement.
TCCTTCCATCCATCTTTTTAATGATCCGGCCCACATGAGATCAAATTGGACTGTATGTGGCCCTTGAATGAAGACTAGTTTGACCCCCCTGCTATAGACTCTTCCTCTTGTTGCGGTGTAATTTTCTATCTAATCTAATCCTTTTACTACTTCTTCGATCCAAATAAGCCCGTTAAGAATCAGTATCTTCACACAATTAAGGCTATAAAACTGTCTCAAGGCTCCTCTTGCCCCCCCCCCCCGTGCCCCCCCATTAAGGAACTGGACTGTGCTGGCCCGGGCCGCGTACTGTAATAATGTGTCTAGTTGGCACATGTATACTAAGCATTGTCTCTCCTGCCAGCGCCCGGGCGGAGAGAGAGGGAGGGGCCGGTGGGCACGTGCTAATGAAATGCTAACAGGCTGTGATGAGCCTCGGAGCTTGGCTGGCCTGCTGGCACGTCGCCATGTCAACCAAGAGTCACCTAGAGTTCAGCCGGGGCCGAAGAAGAAGAAGAAGAAGAAGAAGAAGGGGGAAAGGAGACGGGTGAAGTGAAATGCCTCCGGACCAGACAGAAAGAGAGAGAGAGAGAGGGAGAGAGAGAGAGAGACAGATAGAGAAAGAGAGGTAGAGAGAGAGAGAGAGAGAGAGAGAGAGAGAGAGGTAGAAAGAGAGAGGTAGAGAGAGAGAGAGAGAGAGATAGAGAGATATAAAGAGAGAGAGTGAGAGAAGTAGAGAGAGGTAGAAAGAGAGAGAGAGAGGTAGAAAGACAGAGAGAGAGAGAGAGGTAGAAAGAGAGAGGTAGAGAGAGAGAGAGAGAGAGAGATAGAGAGATATAAAGAGGAGAGAGAGAGAAGTAGAGAGAGGTAGAAAGAGAGAGAGAGAGAGAGAGGTAGAGAGAGGTAGAAAGAGAGAGAGAGAGGTGGTAGAGAGATAGAGAGAGAGAGAAAGAGAGAGAAAGAGAGGTAGATAGAGGTAAAAAGAGAGAGAGAGAGGTAGAAAGAGAGAGAGAGAGGTAGAAAGAGAGAGAGAGAGGTAGACAGAGAGAGAGAGAAAAAGAGAGAGGTAGAAAGATACAGAGAGCTAGAAAGAGAGAGAGAGAGAGAGAGAGAGAGAGAGAGAGAAAGAGAGAGAGAGAGAGAGAGAGAGAGAGAGAGAGTGAGAGAGAGTGAGAGAGTGAGAGAGTGAGAGAGAGAGAGAGAGAGAGAGATATTATTATTATTATTATAAGTTGGGATGTTTAGATGCGTGAAAGTTTAGTCTCTTCATCTCTCCGCTAAAAGAAAAGGAAGCATTTCATATTTCAGATCTGAGGCAACCACTTCCTCCCCTCGAGTCTCTTCTCCCAGACAGAAATGATGTCATCGTGTGTGTCTCTCTCTGTGTGCGCGTGTATGAGGTAGCGTCTATATAAAGGTGTAAATCAGACTCTCACCTTTATATTAAAAAAAAAGCAGCAAGTGTGAACGCTAAACCTCAAACTTAAACATGTGAGCTTAAAGGCACAATCTGAGATATAGATAAATAGCTCAACCTAAATACAAAAATAGGAAACTAGGAACTGTTATCAGCTTTAAATTAACTGATTTAATTAAATTATTACAGGACAATATAATAATATCATAATAAAGCTGCAATTTTCACCATTTCAGCTTTTCTTTTTTTTTATCTTAGCATGCTAACATTTGCTAATTAATGCTAACCACTAAGTGAATCTGAGGCTGATGGTCATTATTAGTTTGCTTGTTTCTTTGAGATATTTAATTTATTAGCTCAAAGCAGTGGACTGAGCAGCATTAGAGTCATTACATTATGCTGCTAGTGTGGCTAAAAACTAGTCTGGTTATATGAGAAATATACTATATGAACCAAAATGTGTTTAAAACGTCGTTATGATCTAAACCAGGGGTGTCAAAAATGCGGCCCGAGTACCAGATACGGCCCGCCGAGGGGTGCGATCCAACCACTTGCCATCCTGTGTGAATGACTATGACTGTGCTTTAACCCTCCTGTTGTGCTCTAGTCAAGGAAAGAAGGGAGGAAGAAGGAAGG
>NW_026518755.1:7500-15461 GCF_027409825.1 Scomber japonicus | reverse complement strand
CCTCCATCCCCCTCCTTCTTTCCCCCTTCCTTCCTTCCTTCCTCCATCCCGCATTCCCTCCTTCTTTCCTTCCTTCATCCCCTTTCTTCATTGCTTCTGTCCTTCTTTCCTCCCTCCCTCCTTCCTTTCCTTCCTCCCTTCCTTCCTTGACTCTAGTCCAACAGGAAGCAGAATCAAACTAATCTTTAAACTGTAGAGGAGAAGTTTATAAAGTCTTGTAAATCCCTGAAGACCAATCAACCCTCCGCGATAAAGCTCTGAATATTATCTCTTATAGAAATTAAACATTTTATAATTTATCTTTTAATGAGTTCTGAGTTTGTGTCCGTGTTCATGCTCGCTGTCTATCTGTAACTCTTTATATCACTCTGGAAATCACTTCCTGAACGGCTTTTATAGCAAAACAAATAATCTTGAACCTTATAATAAAGTCGCTAAGTGAAGGATTAAAGGGAGGGTGGAAGGAAGGAAGGAAGGAAGGAAGGAAGAAGGAAGGATTAAAAGGAGAGTGGAAGGAAGGAAGGAAGGAAGGAAGGATTAAAGGATCACTCAGGAGTTAAAGGAGAAAAGTAAAGAGAAGGTTTGAAAATAACAACACAAGGGAGGAAAGGAAAGGAAAGGAAAGGAAGAAGGAAGGGAGGAAGGAAGGGAGGGAGGGAGGGAGGGAGGGAGGAAGGAAGAAGGAAAGGAGGAAGGAAGGAAGGAGAGGAAGGACAGAGGAAAATAGGAAGGGAGGAAGGTGGGGGGAGGAAAGAAAGAGAGAAAGAGGGAGAGAGGAAAAAAAGGAAGGGAGGAAGGAAGGAAGGGAGGAAGTGAGTGAGGGAGGGAAGGAGGAAGGAAGGGAGGGAGGAAGGGAGGGAGGGAGGAAAGGAAAGGAAAGGAAGGAGGGAGGAAGGAAGAAAGTTTGGGCACATTAGGAAAAGTCATCAAATTTCAAAATAAAACACATTGAAGTGTTTTTTCAGCTCTCAAATGTGTCAAATAAGAACATATAAAATTTTAATTCAGTGCATTTTGGGCCACTCTAGAAGAAGCCATAAAATTTCAAAATAAAAGACATTTGAAGTAAAACTGGGTCAGATTTGACAGACTGAGCACATAAAGGGTTAAACTCAGCAGGACTTTATTTAATCTGGTGAAACTCGGAGAGCAGCGATTTCATGCTGTCATTATATCGACGCTGCGAGCTGATGGACCACACACAGGAAGTGAAGAGGAAGGGGGGAGGGGGGGTTGAGAGGGGGAGGGGGGAGGGGGAGGGGGGGGGGGGTCTAAATATACACTGAAGGAAAAATCATCTCTCAATCACGAAGGTTTAGAGAGTGAGCTACGAGGACAGCGGCCATTATCACCCTCCACTCGCCTCTGATTTATACTGACCCCGTCTGCTTTGATGGTTCCTTCCTTCCTCCCTTCCTTCTGTCCTTACGCCCTTCCATCCTTCCACCCTCTTTATTTCCTTCCCTCTTTCCTTCCCTTCCTTCCTTCCTTTCCTCCCTCCCTTCCTTCCTCCATCCCCTTTCTTCATTCCTCCTTCCTCCCTCCCTCCTTATACCCTTCCTTCCTTCACTCTCTCCTTTCCTTCCTTTCCTCCTTTCTTCCTTCCCTCTTTTTTTCCTTCCTTCCCTTCCTTCCTCCATCCCCTCTTTCCTTCCTTCCTCCCTTCCTTCTTTCCTTCCTCCATCCCCCCTTCTGTCCCTCTTTATTCCCTTCCCTCTTCCCTTCCCTCCTTCCTTTCCTCCCTTCCTACCTTCCTTCCTCCACCCCCCTTCTGTCCTTCCTCCCTCCGTATTCCCTTCCCTCTTTCCTTCCTTCCTTCCTTCCTCCACCCCCCTTTCTTCCTCCCTCCTTTCCTCCTTCCCTCTTCCTTCCTTCCTTCTGCCCTTCCTTCATCCCTTCCTCCTTCTTTCTTTCACTCTTTCCTTCCTTTCCGCTGTCCCTCCCTGGTTCCCTCTCTTCCTCCTTCCTTCTGTCGTTCCTTAGAGGACAGTGGTCATGATCACCCTCCACTCAGCTCTGATTTATATCCGGGGGGCGGGGGGGGGGGGGGGGGGGGGGGATCCTAGAGGGTTTTATTAACTCGTCCACAGTTAAACTCTCGTCCCTGGAGAGCAGCAACGTTCTCTAGTAACCACATTGACTCGTCTGTTTTGACTGTTCCTTCTTTCCTTCCTTCTTCCCTCCCTCCTTATTGCCCCCTTCCTTCTTTCCTTCCTCCCTCCTTCTTTCCTTCCTCATCCGCCTTCTGTCCCTCTTTATTCCCTTCCCTCTTCCCTTACTTCCTTCCTTCCTTCCTTTCCTCCCTTTCTTCCTGCCTCCTTTCCGCCTTCCTTCTGTCCTTCCTTCCTTCCTTCCTTTCCTCCCTCCCTCCCCCCTCCCTCCCTTCCTGCTTTCCTTCCTCCCCCCTTTCCTTCCCTCCCTCCCCTCCCTCCTTCCTTCCTTCCTCCCTTCCTCCCTCCCTCTCTTCTTTCTTTCCTTCCTCTATTCCCCTTCTGTCCTTCGTCCCTCCTTATACCCTTCCCTCTTTCCTTCCTTCCTTCTTTCCTCCATCCCTCTTTCCTTCCTTCCTTCCTTCCTCCATCCCTCCTTCTGTCCGTCATTCCTTCCTTATTCCCTTCCCTCTTTCCTTCCTTCCTTCCTTCCTTCCTTCTGTCTTTCTTCCAGGACAGCGGTCATTATCACACTCCACTTGGCTCTGATTTATATCGGGGGGGGGGTGGGGGGGGGGGATCCTAGAGGGTTTTATTTAACACTGAGTCTCGTCTCTGGAGAGCAGCAACGTTCTCTATAAACTCTGATTCAATGACCCGGACGCAGGCTGGGACATTTTAAACATTATTAACGCAGATTTCACGGTGAGTTTACATCATGGTTGGGAGAGCAGGATTATCTTCAGCTGGGTGAGTTTAAGTTTATCTTCAGCTGGGTGAGTTTAAGTTTATCTTCAGCTGGGTGATGAGTTTAAGTTTATCTGCAGCTGGGTGATGAGTTTAAGTTTATCTTCAGCTGGGTGAGTTTAAGTTTATCTTCAGCTGGGTGAGTTTAAGTTTATCTTCAGCTGGGTGAGTTTAAGTTTATCTTCAGCTGGGTGGTGAGTTTAAGTTTATCTTCAGCTGGGTGATGAGTTTAAGTTTATCTTCAGCTGGGTGGTGAGTTTAAGTTTACCTTCAGCTGGGTGAGTTTAAGTTTATCTTCAGCTGGGTGAGTTTAAGTTTACCTTCAGCTGGGTGAGTTTAAGTTTATCTTCAGCTGGGTGAGTTTAAGTTTATCTTCAGCTGGGTGGTGAGTTTAAGTTTATCTTCAGCTGGGTGAGTTTAAGTTTATCTTCAGCTGGGTGAGTTTAAGTTTATCTGCAGCTGGGTGAGTTTAAGTTTATCTTCAGCTGGGTGAGTTTAAGTTTATCTGCAGCTGGGTGAGTTTAAGTTTATCGTCAGCTGGGTGAGTTTAAGTTTATCTTCAGCTGGGTGAGTTTAAGTTTATCTTCAGCTGGGTGAGTTTAAGTTTATCTTCAGCTGGGTGAGTTTAAGTTTATCTTCAGCTGGGTGAGTTTAAGTTTATCTTCAGCTGGGTGAGTTTAAGTTTATCTTCAGCTGGGTGAGTTTAAGTTTATCTTCAGCTGGGTGAGTTTAAGTTTATCTTCAGCTGGGTGAGTTTAAGTTTATCTTCAGCTGGGTGGTGAGTTTAAGTTTATCTTCAGCTGGGTGGTGAGTTTAAGTTTATCTGCAGCTGGGTGAGTTTAAGTTTATCTGCAGCTGGGTGAGTTTAAGTTTATCTTCAGCTGGGTGAGTTTAAGTTTATCTTCAGCTGGGTGAGTTTAAGTTTATCTTCAGCTGGGTGGTGAGTTTAAGTTTATCTTCAGCTGGGTGAGTTTAAGTTTATCTTCAGCTGGGTGATGAGTTTATCTTCAGCTGGGTGAGTTTAAGTTTATCTTCAGCTGGGTGGTGAGTTTAAGTTTATCTTCAGCTGGGTGAGTTTAAGTTTATCTTCAGCTGGGTGAGTTTAAGTTTATCTTCAGCTGGGTGATGAGTTTATCTTCAGCTGGGTGAGTTTAAGTTTATCTTCAGCTGGGTGGTGAGTTTAAGTTTATATTCAGCTGGGTGATGAGTTTAAGTTTATCTTCAGCTGGGTGAGTTTAAGTTTATCTTCAGCTGGGTGAGTTTAAGTTTATCTTCAGCTGGGTGAGTTTAAGTTTATCTTCAGCTGGGTGAGTTTAAGTTTATCTTCAGCTGGGTGGTGAGTTTAAGTTTATCTTCAGCTGGGTGAGTTTAAGTTTATCTTCAGCTGGGTGAGTTTAAGTTTATCTTCAGCTGGGTGAGTTTAAGTTTATCTTCAGCTGGGTGAGTTTAAGTTTATCTTCAGCTGGGTGAGTTTAAGTTTATCTTCAGCTGGGTGAGTTTAAGTTTATCTTCAGCTGGGTGAGTTTAAGTTTATCTTCAGCTGGGTGAGTTTAAGTTTATCTGCAGCTGGGTGAGTTTAAGTTTATCTTCAGCTGGGTGAGTTTAAGTTTATCTTCAGCTGGGTGAGTTTAAGTTTATCTTCAGCTGGGTGAGTTTAAGTTTATCTTCAGCTGGGTGAGTTTAAGTTTATCTTCAGCTGGGTGAGTTTAAGTTTATCTTCAGCTGGGTGGTGAGTTTAAGTTTATCTCCAGCTGGGTGAGTTTAAGTTTATCTGCAGCTGGGTGATGAGTTTAAGTTTATCTTCAGCTGGGTGAGTTTAAGTTTATCTTCAGCTGGGTGAGTTTAAGTTTATCTTCAGCTGGGTGAGTTTAAGTTTATCTGCAGCTGGGTTAGTTTAAGTTTATCTTCAGCTGGGTGAGTTTAAGTTTATCTTCAGCTGGGTGAGTTTAAGTTTATCTTCAGCTGGGTGAGTTTAAGTTTATCTGCAGCTGGGTGAGTTTAAGTTTATCTTCAGCTGGGTGAGTTTAAGTTTATCTTCAGCTGGGTGGTGAGTTTAAGTTTATCTTCAGCTGGGTGAGTTTAAGTTTAGAAGAAGCAGAGTTTGAAGATTTGGAGGATTATAAAAGACATAATTTATAAATACAGATGTTACTGCTCTCTTTTTAATCATGAGGAAAATATTATATTCTATTTCTAGTAGACCGGACTGATATTCAGACTTTTGTCTTTTTTCCTCCCTCCCTCCTTCTTTCCTTCCCTCTTTCCTTCCTTCCGTTGCTCGCTTCCTCCATCCCTCCTTCTTTCCTTCCTCCCTCCCTCCTTCTTTCCTTCCTTCCTTTGCTCCCTTCCCTCTTTCCTTCCTACCTTTGCTCCCTTCCTTCTTCCCTCCCTCCTTCTTTCCTTCCTTTGCTCCCTTCCCTCTTCCCTTCCTTCCTCCCTCCCTCCTTCTTTCCTTCCTTCCTTCCTTTTCTCCCTTCCTTCTTCCCTCCCTTCCTTCCTTCCTCACTCCCTCCCTCCCTCATTCTTTCCTTCCTTCCTTTGCTCCCTTCCTTCTTCCCTCCCTTCCTTTGCTCCCTTCCTTCTTCCCTCCTACCTTCTTTCCTTCCTCCCTCCCTCATTCTTTCCTTCCCTCTTTCCTTCCTTCCGTTGCTCCCTTCCTTCTTCCCTCCCTCCTTCCTCCTCCTGTCATTTTTCTGTATTTAGTTCAGTCTGTTAGATAGAAAACTGAAACTCACCTTGCCAATAATGCTTCCAACTTCCTGCAGAGAAAACACAAACAGGAAATGTTGAAGTTAACGAATATAAACATGAAAACAGCAACAAAAAAACAACAACTTGTCTCTCATTCAGCACGATCAGATGTGTCTGCAGCTAACTCAGCGGCTAGCTCAGCGGGTAACTAAGCGGCTGACTCAGCTGCTAACTCGGCTGCTAGCTCGACGGCTAGCTCGGCTAACTAGGCTGCTAGCTCGGCGGCTAACTCAGCGGCTAACTCGGCTGCTAGCTCGGCGGCTAACTAAGCGGCTAACTCGGCTAACTAGGCTGCTAGCTCGGCGGCTAACTCAGCGGCTAACTCGGCTGCTAGCTCGGCGGCTAACTAAGCGGCTAACTCGGCTGCTAGCTCGGCGGCTAACTCATTCAACTGGCTAACTGTAGACTGTAGTATTTGTAGTGTGCTGAATGTTGCTGTCTGCAGCTAATTATTGATGGGCTGTTACTGCTGTAGATTGTTCTACAGAGAGATTAAAGCAGAGCAGCAGTTCAGAGGAGCTGCTTCAGTGTGATGATCAGAAGTATTTCAGACTCTAGCTGCTGTGATGTTTCAGTGTTTACAGACCAAACTGAGCTACAGCAGCAGAGACACAGTATGAGCTCAGATCTGCTCACAAACACTCTTCATGATCCTTAAATAACAGTGAAATATGCATCAGTGACTTTAGACCTGGTGTTTTTGGGTCAGTAGTGCAATAGCTTTCCTCTGCCTCAAAATAGCAACGCGCCACCAATGAACCTCATTTAGAGACCAACACACCCATAGGTGCACAAACTGGTGCAAGTGCATTTGCTATTTAGACAACACCCGCCACCCGCTGTGCACCAACCGCAAGATGAAGCCCTTAAGGCCCATTTATGCTCAACGTTAAATACGAGCCTTCTGTCCATGCTCTGCGTTCATTATCAATATCTCCTCCACAGTCGCCATGTTTGTCTCATAAACCTTTGACTCGGTGCTGCCCCCTGGTGGATGTATTGACTCTGAGCTGCCCCCTGGTGGATGTATTGACTCTGTGCTGCCCCCTGGTGGATGTATTGACTCTGTGCTGCCCCCTGGTGGATGTATTGGTTGAGCATAAATGGGCCTTTAATCTTCTATTTAAAGCAGAGGAGTCAAACTCATTTTCATTCAAGGGCCACATACAGCCAAATTTGATCTCATTTGGGCCGGACCATTAAAGAGAAAGGGAGGAAGGAAACAAGGATGGAAAGAAGGGAAAAGTGATAGGAAGGAAAGAAAGGAGGGAAGGAAGGAAGGACGGACGGACGGACGGAAGGAAGGAAGGGAAGAAAGAAGACAAGAAAGGAGAGAAGCACGGAAGGAAGGAAGGAAGAAAGGAAAAGAAGATGAAGGAAAGATGGAAGGAAGGAAGGACGGACAAAGGGAAAGTAGGACGGAGGGAAGGAAAGAAGACAAGGAAGGAAGGACGGAAGCATGGAAGGAAAGGAGGAAGGGAGGAAGGAAAGAAGGAAAGGAAGAAAGGAAAAGAAAATTAAGGAAAGATGGAAGGAAGGAAGGAAGGAAGGAAGGAAGGAAGGATGGAGGGAAGGAAACAAAGAAGGAAATAAGTAAGAAAGGAAAGAAGCACGGAAGGAAGGAAGGAAGAAAGGAAAAGAAGATGAAGGAAAGATGGAAGGAAGGAAGGACGGAGGGAAGGAAAGAAGACAAGGAAGGAAGGACGGAAGCATGGAAGGAAAGGAGGGAGGGAGGAAGGAAAGAAGGAAAGGAAGAAAGGAAAAGAAAATTAAGGAAAGATGGAAGGATGGAAGGAAGGAAGGACGGAGGGAAAGTAGGACGGAGGGAAGGAAAGAAGACAAGGAAGGACTGAAGCATGGAAGGAAAGGAGAGAGGGAGGAAGGAAAGAAGGAAAGGAAGAAAGGAAAAGAAAATTAAGGGACGATGGAAGGAAAGAAGGACGGAGGGAAGGTAGGACGGAGGGAAGGAAAGAAGACAAGGAAGGAAGGACGGAAGGAAGGAAGGAAGGAAGGCAGGACGGAAGGAGGGAAGGAAACAAGTTTTGATCCGTACCTTTCCGTGCATGAGGAGGCGCAGCGTGAGCGTGACCCCCATGGCCCCGTCTCCAAACTCCTGCTCGCAGCTCATGGTGGTGGTGAAGGTGGTGAAGGTGTGGTGGTGGTGGTGGTGGGTGGAGGTGTGGGTGGACTCTGCCGCTGGGAGACGCATGAAGGTCCGAGGCCCCGAGGCGAATGGAGCGTCCCAGAACACCGCAGAGAACCCTTCGGAGAGGAACCCTTCGGAGAGGAACCCTCGGAGAGCCCTGGAGCTTG